>NC_046363.1:43039068-43220386 GCF_011125445.2 Fundulus heteroclitus
CTACTGAGGCAGTCACCACCAACAGCTAATGTCAACAAGCACACAAAGACCGTGTTCACATGTCTCAGCATCTTTTTTAAGCCTATGCCTCGGGAACAAAAAGGCTAAGATAAATCGGGCTAGATGATAATTCAATAAGAATATATATCAATCGATAGACGCGTGGTACGATAGAAAACAAAAAGAATCAATAAAAAGGGTCAATAAAAGTTTTCCTTCCTTTGCGTTCTTGCCTGTCATGTAGGGTAACACTGCAGTTGTTACATCATCCCAACCAATCACAACGCAGACCCAGGAACGTTCCGTCACCAAGCTCCGCCCCCTTCAAAGAGTTCAGAGAGCATGTGATTTTTTAAAACTTGCAGTTTGGTAAAAAGTTGGTGGTTAATAAAGAGCTCAGTTTGAATTCAGTGTTTGTGTTCTTTATCTAAAAATAGGTTAAAGAAAATGGACAGACCTGCACATAAAATATGTTGCTTAATTATTGATATCGATCAATATGATTTCTATTTTATCTATGTGCTTTTTTCTATGTCACCAGCCTTAAAGGTAAGAGAGTTTCAAGCTATCTTATAATGCCAAGATACTTAAAATCTCACAAAGGCGGCATGTCATTGTTTGGAATTACAGCGACTTTTAAAAAATAGTAAAACAAAAAATCATTGACACAGTTGAAGATTAGTTGAATAACTTTTTACATAATAGATCAAACCACAATTCACAATATCTGCATGTGCAGTATCACGACAGCACTGCGTAGATGCACTATTTAAATATGACATATCAGGGATAAGTGTTTATTTATTTTTTGCTATAGTGAAAAATGTCTTATTGTGAGAGCACAACAATATATATTGCTATGTTGCTGTTTTGTGTGTAAACCTGTCTTCATAGAGCATGAAGAAATGGTCCTAAAATTCAGGCTCCAGGTGAAACAAAGTCCATTCTATCTTAGGTTTTCAGTCATAAATTTCTCAAACTAGCATTCAGTTAGTTACTTAGTGTTTTTTTTTTTTTTACTTTTAAATGTTTGCATAACTACTGTCTATGGAACTGACTGAATTTAGGACTTTCTGTGTAGAACAATGGCCAGAAAGCAGCACATTATGCACACGCACACATCGCCTTTATGTGTGTCACACCACCTTTATTCATCTCTGTGTGTGTTTCTGGGAACCAGACTACCGCGTCTGATGTTTATTCAACAAAACTGAAAGTTGAACGCAGCCCATAGCGTCTGTGACATTCTAAATGCTGCTAGCTGTGATGGAAACGGGTGCAATGAGAAATGAAATGACTTTGTTGTGTAATAAACCTCAGAAAGCAGAGGATATTGGAAGTTGCATCAACGGTGTATAAATAACTAAAATGCGTTGGCAGAACTGACAATTAACTTCCCTTCACGAAGTTTGCTTACACCCTGCATGTGAAGGAACACAAACTTACCAGGGAATCTCCAAACATTCACTGGGCCCTGCCTGGCTGCTCGGGGTCCCCCCATCAGGTGACAGGGGTCGG
This sequence comes from Fundulus heteroclitus, assembly GCF_011125445.2. Classification (NCBI taxonomy): domain Eukaryota; kingdom Metazoa; phylum Chordata; class Actinopteri; order Cyprinodontiformes; family Fundulidae; genus Fundulus; species Fundulus heteroclitus. Next base: position 43,040,587 of record NC_046363.1, read on the forward strand.
TAGCCAATGAGAGGCACGTCGCTCGACTACCCCCGGCAGGTCATAACCACCTGTTCGCAGGTTACGGTGGAGCATGGTGCCCGCTGCCAAAGAGAGAAGAGCAACAAAAGTTCAATGGTGTCTTAGCCAAGCGCTAACTGAAGCATCTCAACTCGCTACTCAGATCACAAACACCTAAAAATGGATTTATTGCTGAACTCCGCGGTTGAATGGTCTCTTATGGCAATAAATACGAGACTGGTTTCCACCTATTGAAGCCGCCTGCATCCTATGGCAATAAGTGCTTATATATTGCCGTCTTCTTGTTGATTCCCACAGATGAACACAGGCTCTTCTTTTACTGCTGCAGATTTAACGGAGGACAAGCACAAGGGCAGCAGGGTCACATGCCGGGCCTATTTGTCATGCAAATACTGAATGACATTTTCTGAGGGGTCCACGCTGCCTTCATGCGTGAGCTAGAACACAACAGTGTAAAGGGGACAGTGTGGTGCACTCAGTTGAAGTGAGTGGCAGTGACACTAAAGCCAAGTGTGACATTTGTCAGAAACATATCTATTTCAAGCCAAAACTTTGCAGCTCTTCTTTAAAACCCAACCGCCAAAATGGTGGAATGATGAGAAGAGACAATTGCCAAGAGGAAAAAAAGTCTTAGATAAAATGAGTTTCCCCCAGAATATTTTAAAATAGATAAATATGAAAATAAGCCAGTCTTTTGAGTGATAAAGCCATATTTAATGTGCAAACGACGCCAGCTCAGCCGTTTAATAGAGCAGTCTTCACACCTACTCTGCAACTTGGCTCTCAGGGGCCATCAACTCAGGTACGGTGCTATGCAAATACAGTTTTTTATATGCGTACATGAGAACTGCTCTTTAGAACAACTTAAATCATGCTTTTGGAAAGACGTTTCAGAAAGGGGGAAAAAAGCATTGATACATCATCTTCCATCTATCTTCATGTAGAGAACCAATCTGCAATATTGTGAAAACATTGCATTTGTAAACCAAATACCTACCGTTCAAGCTTATTTACTTCCACATTTCATCAAGGTTTTTGGTGTATTTCCTCTCAAACTACGCAGCATATCGTTTCCAGAACAAAGCCTGTTTAAGAGGAATTTTACACTAAATAAAATGTTTTTCTTTTTTGGGGGGGGATGGGGGTAAATTTTCATGTGTAAGACCAGTAACTATTGGCTAAAAGGTACAACAACAGCTGTTTGACTTTAATCGACCACGTACTTTGGCCGTCACTTAACCAAACCAATCCAAGATATTCAGACGGTGTGTGCAGGACCAGCTTTTAAAAGTCTTGTTAAAGTGGGTTAAATAATCGGCTTTAACCAAAAATACAGCAAACTCTAATAGCCTCGACTACACTGGAGACATTTGTAAAGGATTTAAACTAAACCTTATTCACATCTGCTTCCATTTCAGTGGGCAGAAAATAATGAGAGGTTTGTTTTAATATCTCATTTCCCTTGTTGATTTTGTCCTTTTTTTAAACAACAACACACATATAATTATGACATTATAACCTAATTAGACCAAACTACTGAGTTATGACTACAATTATAAGAACATCAAAGGGAACATTTATTTCTCGTTCCTCTCTCATATTTGTTTTTACTTTTCTAAACAACTCAAAATCTTGTTAAGTATTGGATTCATCTTGCACCTAAAGCTGCATTCATCAGGCAGTCGGCTGTATTCCAGTTTTGGATAATCAATATACTTTGACAAATAAAAAATAAAAATAAAAAGTTAGTCTCTAGAACAAAGTCTGAGCTGAAGGTTTTAAAAGCCTTTCAGTAACTTCTAAAGGCATTTCAGATGAAAGAGAAGAAGCAGTGAGGTTAGTGATAGCCAGCAGGCCTTGGCTCATTTGTTTACCGCAGTCACTGTGCCGGAAAGCTGGTCTGGATTTGCATAGCAACCTTCCCTTGTATTTCCCTTTCCCCTCCTAGGTATTTGACGTGAAGAGAAAGATCAAGTAAACACTGTTTGAGGAAGAGAGGAGTATAGAGATGCCCTTGTTGGGCTGCATGGACAGTTCAGATGCCTGCTCCTATATTATGATTTTAACCTGAAGCTGTATGTTTCTGTGTCAAGCTGTTTGCTTTTGCTTGCGTGCTGTGAGCTAAATTTCATGCATCTCTCTCCAACATGATGTGATACTGACCTTCTGCCCTTAAAGCTGTGGGTAAGAAGAGCAGCTAAACTGCTCCAAAACGCAGACTCAACTTTCTTCTTCTTATCAGCTGCCTTTGTGCAACGCCTTCTCTTACACCATCCCGGATTTGCTGTAACATTTTAAGATTCTGTTCACTTTCTCAAGAGAGCGATTTTTGCAGAGTGCGGGATGAGAGGAGGAAAGGCGGGCAGGCTGGAGGGGAAACAAGGGATCAACAGTGCCCGTGTGCGTCCTGACCAACGGCTGCGCAGAGGGTCTGAAAGGCTGCTATTCAGAGGCTCGAGCGAAGCCCTATGACTGACCTATAAACACGCACACATCCAGCTCTAACTGGGTTACATTTTATTGCTCGGCAGATGCGATCCTCTGATAGAAGCGTAAAGCCTGAAACTCTGAGGGCTGTAAAAGTTTCAGCCAGCTGGCACTCCCCTTAAAACACACAGCGGAGAGCGAAGCGCTTCCTACTGTGACTCATGACGGCCATGGTCAGCGCAAAACAAGCAGAGAGCAAGGCGGTGGGTCAACTCACCGAGAGGAGAGGCGAGGCGGCCGTCACCCCCAGACTATCCAACTGTCGGCCGGGTTCACAGGCAGCATCTGAGGACCCCGCAGCCGGATCGATAACAGCGGCTCAGCTGGGGGAAGTCGCGCCCATCTGTGCCACCGTCACCGCCGACAACGAAGAGGTGAGTCACCGTCCCCTGCCTCAGCTCACCGAGTCTCCCCCCTCTATCTACGTCCTCCACACCTCGCGTATGTCCAGCCCTCAGCGACTGATAGCGCACCTCGGTGCGGCAGCAAACTCTCCTCCTCCTCCTCCTCCTGCCGCAGCGGCCGCTGCTCCCCCTAACGTCGCAGTTCCCGGATGGGTTTCAGTGCGCTCTGGCAACGGATCCGTCTCTTCTGGGCGGTTCACAGCGGCGGTGTTGGGTGGACACGCAGCACGCAACGCAACGCCGCAACGCAACGCCGCACCGCAGCCGCAGACGGACAGGCAGCCTGGGAGTTGGAGCAGCTGGGGGACGCGGCGCGGACGCGCCTGACGCACGGCCGGCGCGCACGCCACGTACAATGAAAGCACACGCGCGTCTCTGTCCACCGCAACAAGGGTTGAGAAAAAAAGCAGCCTGAACTTTACCGGGTTCATTTCAGAAAGCTCCAGATTATGATGAGGCTAAAGTTGTTAAAACTTCACGCTTATAAATAAACCAATAATCCATTAAACTTTAACCAGACCTTTAATTATAAATGTCTGATCCGTGTTCTTTGTGTTCTCATTTGTTGTTGCTTTGATCTCTCACAGTTCAGTTGCAAAATGCACTTGCATCTCAATGAATTAGGAAATTCAGTTTAGAACTACATAGCTAAAAGGGGAAACTCACGTATTAAGATTCAGCTTTGCATAATACTGGTAATTCTAATCCGTCGCTTTATGGTGTAAACCAGGACGGACCGGTGTGTCTGAAACAGTCTGCAGTTTTTTGGATTCACATAATGGTATAACACAGTTGCTGCAGATTTGAAATCTGCAACCGTGATGTGAATTTCCTGCTCCACCACATCCTGAATGTGGTCTGATAGACTGAGATCTTATGACTGTAAAGGACACTCAATGTCATCTCTCCAGAAACCAGTTTGACATTATTTTAACTTTTGTGACAATGGCGCATCATGTTGGTGAAAGCAAAAGATGGATACACTATGATCTGGATGGACAGCATCGCACTGTGTTTACACCACGCTCAGCTGGTACTACTAGGCCTAAACTGTGGCAAGAAATAATTCCCCGCACCATTACACCACCACCACGTAAAAGGAAAGAGGTGGAATTTTCTCTTTGACCCCACCATCTGAATACACAGCTGAAATCCAGACTCATCAAAGTTTCCTGTAAGTTTCTAGTTTTTAGCTGACAGGAGAACGAACTGGTCTTCCGCTACTGAATCCCATCTGCCTCAAGGTTTCGACATTTTTGTTCAGGGATGGAAGTCTATACCTTTGTTGTAAAACAAGTCTGCCCACTCTCCTCTGACCGCTTACATCAGTAATGCTTTTTATTCACTTTAGTGAAGTTCACTGGATTTTTTATTTCACTATTCTCTGTAAAACTGAGAGAAGGTTGTGCGCAAAACTCCCAGCAGGTCTGGGTTTTTTACATTTTCTGAACCTTATGCTCAGTTTGAACTTCTGCATGTTGGGTCTGGGAGACTTTGTCTTCTCTGGGTGGTGCAGTCTAGTAATCCTCCACTAGATGGTGTCAGTGAGCATGGTGGCTGGGTGAAGTGCAGGTGTTTCCCATCAAACCTCATCAAGAGAGGAGGATTTTAGTAGCCTGCTGCCAGCACTTCTTCGCCTGAGTGTTAACTCATGTGACTCTAGCCTTCCTGTCGTTCCTGACTCTTAGATGGAGAAGAATCAGTCTTATTTTGTGTGTTCTGACTTCCTAGGTTAATCCTGCGTGCTGGATTCTGCTCCAGTTTGGTTCCCAGTTCCAGAGTTATCTCACACTAATTCAAATTGTTCCTTGGGCGGAACCTCCTGGCTGGCAGCGTGTGGCCTCCCTTTTCCTTGGAATCACCTGTGTTGAACCCTGCTCACCCTCCATCGTGTTCATCATACAAGGCTCACTCGGATCGAATTCATCTATCTCCAGCTGAACCAGACTCCCAGGCCCCACTCATTCCTCTCTAGCGGTTACCATCACCTCTCAAGTAAGCTGACCTCCAAACAATATTCCACGATTCATCAACCCCTCCTGTCCTCTTCTGTGTGCAGTTGAAGACCCACTCCGTGTTCACGGTTCCGGATTTCAGATTAATTACTCAATCAAATTAAATTCTTAAACTTTTTTCGTGTCTTCTGAGCGTATTTGACATGTGGGTCAAATCACTAAAACCATGACACTGCAGGTCATCTCCACCACTATGAAACGCCTAAAGCTGCTGCCGTCTGATTGGCTGATAAACTATTTGTGTTAACAAGGAGAGCAATTGAACTGGTGTACCTAATAAAACAGCAGATGAATCTAAAGCATCGGCTACTCTACTGGTGGTTCCTAGAGTCTCTAAAAGTAGAATGGGAGGCAGGTCTTTTAGTTATCAGGCTCCTTTCCTGTGAAACCAGGTACCAGTTTTAGGCCCTGAGGCAGGCACCCCGTCAATTATGCGACCAGGATTGCCTCCTATCCTGTGTTGTGAGGCTGCTAAAGCTCTATTAGCCATCCGCCAGAAGGGCTGACCCGTTACCAGTTATATTGTGGACTTTCATACTATCCCAGCAGAGAGTAAGAGAACGAAGAGGATGGGTTTGGATGAAAGAATCAAAGATGAACTTGCTACTTGTGACTTACCTGTGTCTCTTAAAGGATTTGAGGAACTGGCGGCCCATGTGGATTTACAGCTGGTTCAGAGGCGAAGAGAGAAGAATATCAAGTCTGAGAAATAATACACTACAAGGAGGTTTGTTTATTCATCGTTTCATTCATCCAGTACCAAAGAACCGGCAGAGAGTAATTCCACCGAAGAACCCATGCAACTTGGTTGTAGTCGATTAAGAATTTTCGGCCATGTATTTGATGGGGAGGAAAGGGACATTACATTGCTTCCTGCCCATTAAAAAAGATCAGGCTCTGTAGTAAATCGGAGGCTACTACTGAGCCAATGTCGTCATCAGTCCTCTAATGTTTCAACCATTCCGGCTATGATTCAGGTGCTTTGTTCGATCTGGAGAGTTACGAACGGGGATTGTCGTAAGCAGGTTCTTGACAACTGAAGGCATGATTTGCTGCCTATGACCAGGAAAGCTTACACTTGTTAGAATTGAGTGCATGAAGCAGGACAATGACCTGACTATAGTTTCAGATGAAATGTCGGTAGAAATTAGCAAAGCCCAGAGACCTTTGAAGTTGCTTGTGATCAAATGGTGTGGGCCAGTCCTGGACAGCAGGTACCTTAGCTGGGTTCATAGTGATTTGATTGGGAGAAATGACGAAGCCTAGGAAGGAAGTGGTGGATTGATGAACCTCACACTTCTCCACCTTGACAAATAGGTTATTTTGAAGAAGTTGGAGGTGTGCAGAACATGCAGACATCCTGCTGCTTCTCCATAATCTGCCTTCTTTCAAGGAGTTGGCGTTCCTTGCTCGTGAGGTCTTTCGCTTTCATGGTATCCCAGTGGACATTGTATCTGATCGCGGATCCCGGTTCATCTCCAGATTCTGGAAAGAGTTCTGCTCTTTGTGGGGGATTAATGTCTGTTTGTTCTCTGGTTTTCCCTCCCAGACAGATGGTCAGACAGAGAGGATTTATTAGGAGGTTGAGAGCAGGGAAATAGTTGCAGGAACGTCCTTGGGTGGAATACGCCATTAACTCTGCCTTCCAGTACCACTGGACTCTTGCCTTTCAACGTAGTTTTTGGTTAGCAACCCCGATCTTCTCGATCCAAGAGAAGGAGGCCAAGGTTCCTTTTGCACACGCGGTCACATTAGGATGTCAACGTGTTTGGAGAAAGGCAAGGGACTAGATGGAGAAGATGTCTCAATGTTACACCAAGTCGGCTAACCGTCATAGAATTCCTGCTCCTGCATAGCACTCAGGACAAAGGGTCTGGCTTTCTACAAAGGATCTGCCTTTGTGTGTTGACTGCAAGAAATTGCCCCCCACGTTTATTGGTCCATTCCCGATTTCCAAAAACCCTCCTTCTGTTCATCTCCAGCTTCCTTGCAACATAAAAGTACACCCTACGTTTCATATTTCCAAGGTCAAGCCATTTGTCCAGTCATGGTTTGAGCCCGTGTCCGGTTCCCTTCCACCAATCCAGCTCTTGGATGGGGAACCTGTGTACACCGTACAATACACCATGAGATCCAGATGCAGAGGTTATGACATCCAGTATCTGGAGGACTGGGAGGGCTGTGGCCCAGAAGACAGATACTGGACTCCTGGTTGTTTCATCATTGACCAGTCTCTGATCCGTGAGCTTCACCGCTCTCATCCTGATCAACCCAAAGGTCTGTCAGGTGGCGGACTTTGTGGGGGGTTACTGTAACATTTACAGCTTCTTCTGTGACTCTGTGTCTCCCCTGATTCTCTGCACTGTGACTGCTCTAATTACTGCCGCTGCCACACCTGTGTCGCTCCATATAAACCTGCTGTCTCTTCCAGAGTACTGGCACCAGATTCTTGAAAACCCCTGTGTGAGTAGACCTTCCAGCGTTCTTTGATTGCGTTCTTGTGAGTGACTCTGATTGTTTTGGATTCCTGCCTGTTTGATTCGCCCTTATCTGACTCTGCTGTTGGTTCTCAGTATCTGGACAACGACCTGTGCCTGTTTGCTTCGCCTGTATCTGCCTCTCTGCCAAGCCCTCCTGTACTTCTGCCTGTCAGATTGTCTCTGGATTCCTGACTGTGAACAGGACTCTGGACTTTGCCTCTGCCTACCTCTGTATGTCTGTGTATGACCCTGGACTGTCCGTGGATCACTCCTTCTGCTTGAAGATGAACAGTGGAAACGGAGAACTGTGAAAATACCAAACATCTCCTGGAACGCTTACTGGATTCTCTGCTATACTTCGGACATAAGTAAGTTTAGTGGCTTTATTTGACTGTTCAACACTTCCCACTGTTGGAGTTACAGCCACTAACCTGCTCCTCTCCCTTTCAGAGGTGCCAGTTCCAGAGGTTTCCCATAGCAGCTTCTCCTGTTACATCAATAAAACTGTTAAACGCTCACTCTGTGTTTGATTGAATTACGTGTTCTACTTCTGAAACCGCTACACTTCTTTCCAAGTTTACATTAATTGTTGTTATTTCAACTTTAACTTCATGTTCATCCTGTTTTTTTTGTTTGTTTTCTCTTCATAGTAGCCATGTCTGGCCTGGCATTCTGCTTAGCTGTGACAACATTGTGGGTAGCAGACTGGCTTTCAACAACTTCATCTTATGGATGATACAGTCAGCCCTGTCTTTAAGAGTCTAACCCTGTTTTTCTCACCTTGCAACTGTCTGTACTTTCTTTCATCCTCTTCACCTGAAAACCGCATCAGAGTTTATCTGCTTAACTGTGTTTCTTTCGCAGACACAGCTACTTATGGAGCTAGTCTGCCATTACCCTTTCTAACATAAAGTACTCCCCGATCAGCGCTTCTGTGCTCTTTTTGTGTCTCTGCTCTGCCTTCTCAAACTTCCAGTTGGTCATGGTAGAAGGCTGTTCACACTGAACAGGTTCTGGTCCTCCTGAAAATTTCTTCCTGTTGAAGGGCAGTTTTCCTCTCTACTGTCGCTACATGCATGCTCGATATGAGGGATTGCTGCAAAGTCAACAACTTAATACAAACTGTCAATATGCGCTCTTTCCGGAGGAGTGAATGCTGCAAGTTAATGACTCGATGCAACCTGTGTTATGAACGTGAATCAGGCAAACCCAGTATTCAAACCAAACAAGCGAGGTGAAGGCAAAAAACAGGATTTAATAATAAAACAGGAACAGGCAAGGCTCAATGGTCAAAATGGCAGTCCAAAATCACCATAAAGACCAAACAGAACATAAGCAAATAATAAAAACCCAAATCATGACAGAGCCCCTCCCTCAAGGGCGGATTCCAGACGTCCTTTAAACAAGACAAATAATAAACAAAAACAGACTAGACCGGGTGGGTGGAGGGTGGTACAGGACAGAGGGCTTCTGGGGAACCTCCCCGACCTGTCAGGTTCTCCGGCGGACGTCCCGGCGGACGACCTCGGCGTGTCAGGTTCTCCGGCGGACGTCCCGAAGGACGACCCCTGCGAGACAGGTAATCCGGCGGGTGTCCTGTAGGACGGCCCCGGTTGACAAAGTGGCGGAGCAGGTCTCTCGGAGGCCGTCGTCGGAGCAGGTCTCTCGGAGGCCGTCGTCGGAGCAGGTCTCTCGGAGGCCTGGAGAGAGAGAGAGCAGAACCTGGCGCCGGACTACGAGCTAGAAGAGGCGCCTGGCTACAGAGTTCAGGGGATGCAGGCCCCGGGCTACAGGCTTCAGGCACAGACGGGGCCTGGCAACAGGCTTCAGGAGGCCCCGGGCTACAGGCTTCAGGAGACCCCGGGCTACAGGCTTCAGGAGGCCCCGGCCTACAGGCTTCAGGAGGCCCCGGCCTACAGGCTTCAGGAGGCCCCGGGCTACAGGCTTCAGGAGACCCCGGGCTACAGGCTTCAGGAGGCCCCGGGCTACAGGCTTCAGGAGGCCCCGGCCTACAGGCTTCAGGAGGCCCCGGGCTACAGGCTTCAGGAGGCCCCGGGCCACAGGCTTCAGGAGGCTCCGGGCCACAGGCTTCAGGAGGGCCCGGCCTACAGGCTTCAGGAGGGCCCGGCCTACAGGCTTCAGAGGGGACCTGGCAACCTAGGCGGAAAAGCAACTCCCGCACGCCTGACTCCAACTGAGAAATAGATTTCTCAACATCAGACCGCCACTGTTTGTCGGCCGATGGGTCCATGTTAGGCCAGATCATTCTGTCATGAACGTGAATCAGGCAAACCCAGTATTCAAACCAAACAAGCGAGGTGAAGGCAAAAAACAGGATTTAATAATAAAACAGGGACAGGCAAGGCTCAATGGTCAAAATGGCAGTCCAAAATCACCATAAAGACCAAACAGAACATAAGCAAATAATAAAAACCCAAATCATGACAATCTGCTGGGTTTCCTTAGATAACTTTCAACCAAACTGTCTGGATTTGATTGAATTGACTTTGTAAAGTGGCTTGGGGGGACATTTGCTGTGAATTTGCTCTATATAAATGTAACTGAATTTAAATAATTAATTTTAATTAAGTTTGAAAATGATGGTCTACAACCAAAAAATAGGATTTTCAATGCATAAACATGTATGTTCTATATAATTATGGTGACAACTTCTCACAGTTGTCCAGCAGACAATAAAAATCCAGTTGTTAAAATTCGTTATCCAGTCATTTTGGTGTGGAAAGCTGAGTGGAAGGAAAAAGTGGGGTAGAACAAAATGGCACATGCAACAAGGATAAATGCCACCTTAAGACGATTCTGTTTAATTTCATAAGCAATAAAGCTATCCAAGACCACCTGCCTTTATGTTAAAATATGATTGCCCCCCCTACTGAATCATAAATAAAATGTGACGTTTAATTATTTTCACCATAGACACCCAGGCCTGATTAGTGCCTGACGTGTAGAATAAAATAATCCCTTAAACAGAACCTGTCTGAAGGCAGTGGGCTATACTACCTTCCACTGAGCTGAAGAAGGAGTCGCTGATCTATGAAAATCACTCAACAAGTGCATTTTGACTCAAAAGAACCCAGAACATGTGAAGTACTGCAGGCCTCGCTGCTTCAGTTAAAGTCAGCGTCCACGGTTTACCAATAAGAGAGAGTGGGCGACAATAGTCCCAAGGCCAAAACCACTGTGGGCTAAAAAGAAAACTAAAGATCCACTTTCCATTTGCCAAAAAACATCTTGATGATATCCAAGACTCTGGGGAAAAATATTCTGTTGAGAAAAAACTAGTCAAAAAACTAATTCAGTACTTTAGAAAACATACGTGCTGTCAAACATGGTGGTGGTAGAGTGATGGTCTGGGACTGCTTTGCTGCTGAAGGACCCAGAAGACTTTATCAATGCAACCATGAGTTCTGGTCTGTGCCTGGAAATCAGAAGAACACGAGCAAGAACGGCCAGCTGGGATTCTATGCATCCAACACGCCGTTCAGGCTCAAAAACCCTCTAATGTGGCTGAAATAAAACAATACTGTCAAGAAAATAGGTCCAGGATTCCTTCACAGTGATGAAAAGACTCATTACCAGTTATTACAAATGCTTGATGGCAGGTTTAGAGAAATAATTACTTTTTCACTGGCAGATTGTTTTGGATAGCTTTTGCCCTTTAAAAATGAAATCTTTGTTTTGCATTGAACCACGTTTTGTCTCATATTAATATTTGTATTATGATCTGAGGCATTTAAGTGGGGTGAAAATACTTTTTCATAACGCTCTGTACTAATATTGCAACTGAGCGATTCATTTATAGTGAAAAAGCAAACAGTCTCACCAATCAATATACTCTTTCTTCTCTATTCATCAGAACTATTTCATCTCTTGTGTGGAAAAAAATATCCAATATACCATCTATAACAATTTAGTATTTTAGTCTGGGTGTTTTATTGTTCTGTCCATTCTCTTTCTCTTATCCAAGATGGAGTTATGGAGGCAACAGGTCCGGGAAAACCCAGCCATCCCGCTCCCCAGAAATCTTTCTCCTCATTCTGGGGGGTCTGCAGGCCAGACGGGGTATACATCACCCGTCCAATAGGCTCTGGGTCTTCCCGGGTCTCCTCCCAGCGTGATGTGCACAGAGAACCCCCAGACAGACTGGAAAGAGCTTTTTCTCTGGCTCAGCTGTTTCTTCACCACAGCAGACTGGAGCAGCGCCCTGATTACTGCAGATAAAGCCCCAATGGTTCTGTCCATCACTTGTTCCCTCCTACCATTACTCTCTGAACAGGACGCCACGATACTTAAACTTCTCCCCTGGAGGCAGAGACTGGCCCCCGACCCAGACGGGGCCATTCAGCCCACCTGTCACCTCCAGTTTTATATCAGCCTTTGGGACTTTCTAATGTTAAATATTTCTCGGAGAGACCATTGTCAAAGCTCCCAGAACTTCCTTCACGCTCTCCGTGTTTTAGATTGGGCCGATTTGACCTTTAGGACTCTCCTTGTTGTTATTTTTCTAAATTATTTCCAGTTTTGATTTGCATAATCTCTGAACCTTGTGACAATGTGAATTCAGATTAGTTGCAGCTAATGCTCTTACTGTATGAAGGAACATGGGATTGCTTTACACAGGTGAATACCACATGACACCAAAGCTTTAATATTCAGCTCTTTTACTTACATGAACTCATTCAATGTCTTGGACTAGGATCTTTCCATCGTCAACCTTGTTTTTGTCTCTTTTTAAATCTCAAAATGAGGAGTTTTCTGAGATCCCGCCATGCTTTGTTGAACGACTGTCGGCCCCAGAGTTCCTGGTACTTGCGCGCCCTCCAGTGGCCACACACGGAACACCAAACTTCCACCTTTTTTATGTGCCAGGGGCCATTTTGAGCGGCATACAGCGGCTGTAGCACATGAATGGTACACTTAGGGTGTAAGAAATAAACAAGGCATAAGATGGTTCAGCTGAATGCAGTTAATACGACTGCATTCAGCTGTGTGGGACCAAAATAACCGAAATGATCCAATTCTATTGACTTTCTCCTACACATTTTAAACTATTTTTATTTATATTTACTACAATTAAACTGGAAAATTTATTCCAAGAATTTTGGTCATGGTATTTTGTTCAGGGCCTGTGTGTTACTTTCAACCAAAATAATAATAAATGAAAATCCAGATCGATGTGCAGGAAATGTTTGGATTTTGTCTTAATTTTCAGCCAGGTTACATCAAGATAACAGGTTTTGTCAAAAAAATGTTTTCACTCACATGTGCAGATTTTTTTTGTCTGTTTTATAGGAAGATGAAAACGTGCATTATATTATAGAAGACTTCAAAGGAACGCTTTATTAGCGAAGCATCAAGTTAATTTTGGCTGAGGCTTCATATTGGAACCCTTTGAAACGCTGGGCACCAGTTTTGCTCCGTCTGAAAACTTTTCTTCGCTGCTTTCCTAAACTTGCCCGCTGCTTCTTGTCGGAGACCAATTAATGAGGCGACTAAAGTCGCTAATTGGCCGCCTAATTGGCCCCTGTCGCCGAGCGCCGCATCCCCGCATCCTTCACTTCCTGCCCCCAGACATCACAAGCGTGTCACGATCAGTTTAGGGTCAAGCTCTCAGACCTCCCCCCACCCCCGCGCGCAAACCTTCGCCAAACCTCTGGACGCCCCCCCCCCCCTACACACACACATACACACACGCTCCCACGGTAGCTCAGTGTTTTATGTCTGCGTCACAACAAGTCGGCGGAGGGCGAGAGGCAGAGGGATGATGGCGTCTCTGGCGGCTTGATTCCGGCGCAGCTCAGACGAAATCCGCCTTAATCAGCTTCGGCGGCTGGGAGAGGGCTGAGGTGTGAGGAGGTGAGAGAGCAACAGCGACGGGGACACGATGAAACGGCGCCGCGGAGAAAGGACGGACAAACTCGTCTGAGAGAGACGGACGGACGGACGGACGCCTCCTCCTCTTCCTCCTCCTCCTCCTCCTCTCTGCTGACGGTTTGACTGACACACACACACACAAACACACACACACACAGTCACAGAGAGGCGCCTGGCAAAGGCACAGACATACATGCACACCAGCCACTTTTTGCCACCCAGCACGCTGCGCGCCGGAGCCGGCCGGCGTTAATTGGACGTCCCCGGCTGATGAAGGCACTTCCACGTCCAGCCTGTCCAGGAATCACAGTGACCCCGACGCAGAGGAGTTCGACTTGACAGGTACCCTTCACCGGCCAGCCCCGCTGTTGAATCCTCCACCTGACAACACCGCCGTGCGTGCTGCGTCTTCGCTGGCGTGCGTGTGTGTGTGTGTGTGTGTGCCTGCGCCGGAGGAGCAAATGCTCAGTGTCCAAACGGTGTCTTCTCCTGCACCTGTTCAAGTTTTTTAAGCCGCTCACAAAAGGAGGCGAGGGAGACACGGTGCATGGCAGATGCTTCAAGTAGCTGCATGCAGTTAAACTGTGTTGCAGCAGTCATCATGCAGTGCTTTCCCCCCTGTGTGTGTGTGTGTGTGTGTGTGTGTGTGTGTGTGTGTGTGTGTGTGTGTGTGTGTGTGTGTTTGATGTGTGCAGTAGTCATTTATCCTGCTCTCTGGTTGTGTATACTCACTCTCATCTTTCACTCTGGTGGATACAGGCTGTCGCTATGCTCAGGTCTGAAGAGGAGTGTGTGTGTGTGTGTGTGTGTGTGTGTGTGTGTGTGGAGGAGATTTTAACCCCTTTGGCTGTCTGAGAGGCAAACCCCGCATGTCAGCAATGGCAGCAAAGTATCCAACGGATAAACGGGATTTCCATTTTCACACCATCCCTGCTCTCTCCTCTCTGTGTGTCTGGTCAGGATGGGGGGAGTCAGTGAGGGAGATGATGTGTTGGCTCGTTGGAGTGATGGACTACTCTACCTCGGCAACGTGAAGAGGGTAAGTGTGTGTTGTTGGAAGCATGCTTTTTAGCCCAGTGTGTGTGCGTTGATGCTGGATCAGACTCCCGTGATGTTCCGGCTCCTTCTTTCTCCCTCCTCAGGTCGACGGAGTCAAGCTGTGCTGTTTGGTGAGATTTGAGGACAACTCTGAGTTCTGGGTGCTGAGAAAGGACATTCATTCGTGTAAGACTAACTTTATTTTTTATTTTTTTTTACTCTACCTTCAGATGATGGAGTAAAGCTTTCTGGGATGGGAAAACTTCTCCGCTGAGTAAAATTGTTTAGGAGAATTCAGTCGCATGTTCTTCAGCCCTTTTAATCACACAAAGTAAAGATTGATAAAAAGTTTATCTTTAATCTTTAAATATTGGTTGGACGGTCAGATTTTTAGCCGATATACCGGACGTTTGCAGCGCGTTAAATTTGACTTTTTATTTCTGATAAATAGTGCAGACAGGAGTGAGCACACAACCTTCATTTTATCCTCTCCACCCTGGCTGCCTGTTTCTTTTAGCATTTCACTTTTGGTTTTTAAACCTTTAAACGATCCGTCTTTACCTCACTGAACTTTTACATGAACGCAGATCTGTCCTCCTTCTGCGGACTCAGCTGGGGACTAAAGGAGGCCGAGCTTTTTCAGCTGCAGCTCCTCAACCGTTGACCGGTCTCCCACTATCCAGACGGTCCGCCAGAACCTTTTAAATCTCTCATCTGTTTTCATTGGCTGTTAATCCTGGGGAGCTTCAACATTAGACCAATGTTTTTTTGTTTTTATTGTTAAATTCATCTGTGATCACTATATTGTTCGTAATAGCACTATAAAAACAAAGGTTGGTTGTAGGCTGACCAAAATCTTTCTGTTTGCTAAATACCACTAAAATGAAACAAGTTTACATACATTTCCTTAATATATTGAGAATGTGTTTTTTAAACGGTGTATATCAGGTAATACTGTTAGGGAATAGTAGTTTCCTGGAATTTTGGCCCATTCCTCCTGACAGAACCGGTGTAATTGGGTCAGGTTTGGGATCCACCTTGTTCAACCCAACCTTTTCCGCCTTGAACGCTCATTTTTATTAATCTTTATAGGTTTTTATTGCACCAGTGTCTTTTGTGGAAGAGTAATCTGACAGGAAAGTGGGTGAAGAGAGAAGGGAAAGAGATCCGGGACGCTAACCCAGGCCAACCAAGGACTGAAGCCATCCAGCTCCCCCTGAACACGACGGCTGGCTGAGATCAGGGCTTAGTGATGGACACACCAGAACACTACCTCCGTTGCCCTTAAGCCACTTCATAACTAATTTGGTGGTCTGCTTTGGGTCATTCTCCTGTTGGAAAACCTGTTTGTGTCTAAGATTTAGCTTCTTGGCTCAGATGCAGCCGTTCCTCCTGCAGCAAAGCTCTGACCCAACATGAAGCTTCCACTCCCGTACTTTACAGCCGGTTTGGTGATCTAAAGCTTTTCAGCGTCTGTCCCTTTTGCTCCAAACGAAGCAATGATGATTAGGCTGAGCGGCTCAGCTTTTATTCATTCATCCGGCCACAGGACAGGTATGTTGCTGTGTGAGTAACTGCCTTTTCCTCTCTGAGAAGGTGGCCTTTTCAGCCCGTCAGTAGAGGACTCCTTTCACTGTGAATTATGACGCTCTCTGACCAGCTTCCGTCAGCATCTTCACAAGGTCTTTTGTTTTTCTCTTCTGGGGTTGATTTGAACACTTGAAACCAAAACCCGTTAATCTCTGAGACCCAGAACCTGTCTCCTTGCTGGAAAGAACATTCTCCTGCTGTTTAGGCTCACATATAATTGTTTTAACTGATAAATGTGAGGTTTTACTGAAGGGTGAAGGCTCACAATTCTCTTCCTAAAGTCTTAAACATTCCTTTTATGCTTTAGATTGTTCCATAATGTCACAAAAGGAAGCCATGTGTTTGATGTGTTGTCTTTAAATACATTCATCGATGTGCCTCCAGTTATCTAAAATGGTCTGAATGAACCTGTCAGAAAGTTATTTTGATCATCTGGGGTCTTAGTGCATTTAAACTTCTGAAATTGAAGAGTAGTTGTAAAAAAAAAAAGTTAGTGAAGTAAAAGAAAAAGAAGTAATATCTAAACTTCTCTCTCTCGCTATTCTGACGTTTAGCAAACAATAAATAATTCTGGTAGTCCTTACCGACCTGAAGCAGGAAAAGTTTTGCCTGATTTAAAGTCCGCTGGGTTTACAATACAAAGGAAGACAAAACGTTTCTTGAAATGTTTCTGTGTTTTAAACCTAAAGGAACATCTTCAGAAATAGAGCTTGTATGGTATATTATGTGCCCCTGCAGATTCAAACCATCAATGGTGCTGGTAAATGCTTTAGACCCCCAACCAGTGGCGGTTCTAGACCAAATTTACCAGGGGGGCCAAGGTGGGGCCAGTGTTTTTTCATAGGGGCACAGAACAAAAAAGTGAAACAATAAAATAGCAATATTTAACTGTGTAATAATATTAAGTGAGCCATTTGTGGTTTTGGAACTGCAGGTTTCAGACACCTGATCTAGCAGTTGAAAATTTTGCCCCCAGCTCAATACGGCTAAAGCTAAACGTGAAACATCTTAATTTCTAAATCCTTCTTAGAGTAAAACTGTATAGATAAAAAATAAAATTGGTCAAAGTGACCAATCAATTATGGTTTATTTGCCATTGCAAATAATTATTAGAAGTTTATTTAATGTTAAGTCTTTAGTACAGGGGCCATAACAGGGGCCAGTACCATTTCTACAGGGGCATGGGCCCCTGTTGGCCCCTGTCTAGAACCGCCCCTGCCCCCAACGCTCAGCTTGTTTTATGCTTGAAGCAGCCATGATGGATACTGATTTAGGGCGGCATGAAGATCTCCGACCTCAGGCGGCGTTCTTGTTAATTCTCCAAGTGGGAACTTGAAAAATCCGACTTCCAAGAAAAAATACAGCACAGCATAAGTTTGATCCCAGAAAAAAGTCAGATTTCGTATATTTTGAGTTAATTTTGAACCTAATGCAGAATCTCAGCTGTTCTTACAGGGGCTTAGATTCTAAAACATTAATAAAATCACTCCAAACAGCCTTTTAAGGAGTTCATGTGCTTCTTCATTAAGCTGGCAGTAATACCAACATCATGTTTTAGGCATTTTAAGCTGTTGATGCCTGACAGAGAGGTATGATAACCACATTTCTTTTTTTATTAATTTTATTTAACCTTTATTTAACCAGGAAGTCCCTTGAGATTAAGATCTCTTTTTCGAGGGAGACCTGGCCAAGACGGCACACCAGTTAAAATACAAACAGAAGTACAACATAGATAAAATCTCACATAGAGGAAAAGACAGGTCATATAGGGCAGTTACATTTTTCAATTACATGACATTTTAACATGGCTTTAAATTCATTCAATGGGATTAGATCATTTAAATGGAGCAAGTTTTGTAAATTATTCCAAGACCATAGAGCAAAGTAAGAGAAGGATTTCTTCCCCAGCTCAGTAAAAACCATTGGAACCTGGTAAGAGCGCCATATCACAGGTTAAAGGCTCACAGCTGTAAAACTTTGGTTTGTGGTCCTGATCGGAGCTTATTTTCTTCTCTCTGCTGAAACAGATGAAGGAAAAGGCAGAAACATGCATTTCTATCACGTCTGGAGGGATTTTAATTAAGGTTAAAACTGTATGTGCTTTTAAACGCGGATCCTTTATTGGTTTAATGTCACTGCTTCCATGACCCGATGCGTTGGTTGAACTGATTGAAGCTACTTGAATGTTATTTGTGCAGATAATAAGTATTCCTTCAGTATGTTGAAAAGTGAACAGATTTTCAGAGAATACTGCTGTGCATTGCCTGGGTTTATTACTTTTAGTCTGTCCATGGCAACGACCACCGCAGCAGCGGCGTCACTGAGACACATTTAGTCTGAACCGTAGACCGTAGTGGAAATGTAACAGATCACATAAGATCGTATAAGGCACCTTTACCGTGTGATCTCATAAGCTTGTTTAAAAAAAAAACAATCTGGAGGAAATCTTGCCTTAATGTGAAGTTTAGGTCAGAATGCATCGACTGAAATTAAAGTTAAAGAAACGCTTTCAGATTTGATGCTTTTTCTCTAAAGATCTCTCAGTTCATGTCCTTGGAAATGCTCCAGAAGATGAAAATATTTAGTCACATTTGCATTTTGTTTTTTTTTTTTCTGATGGAAGCTTGTTGTTTCTGGGTCATTAGAGTCAATTAATGAATTTATTAGACTAATGAGTCCTCGGGGAAACGACTCCTTTCCCCTCTAATGTTGAGTCAAAGGGGGGGGGGGGGGGTGGACACTTGTTAGGACCAGGCTGAACATCGCCACGTCAGACGAAAGGTGCACGCAACTCTGAAATCAATGGGGTGGCAGGGATGTGAATCAATATACATAAATTAATGCAGTTGACTGCTTTCTCTTCTCTCTGTGTGTCTCTGTCTTCCTCTCACACATTTACTTCCTCCCCTCCCTCCTCTTCCTCCTCTTCCCTCAGTCTCAGCCGGAGTGGAGGAAGTTTGCTGTATTTGCGACGCCCCGCCTCTTAAAGAACCCCTCATAAATTGTCTTAAATGCCGCCACGGTAAGGAAGCACGCCTCATCATGCTCTGTCAAACGCTGCGTCTCCGTCAGAGCTTGTAGTGACCTTGAAGAGTTGACACAAGATGGTAAATAACAACTCAGAGAGCCGCATATCATGAACGACGGCGACGGCGAAGAGTTGTCGCATCTGCGCTCGTAGAGGAGGGGACATAAATAAGATATCGCGAGACATCGAACTTAGAGATTTAAATCCTGCAGAATGTCTTGATTGCCGCTTTGTTCTAATTCAAAGATCTGCAGACATGCTTTAAGAGAAATAAATGGTCACAATGTGATGCTTTTGAAGTAAAAAAGTATCCTGAAATAATACTGCGTCGTGAATGTTTATGATTATGCATTCTGCAAAGAAATGACCTGAAACATCAGCAGATCTTCATTCTAAGTTCAAAGTGTTAAAATCAAACTGAATACATTATACAAGCAGAAATAACCTTCCAAGCAGAGGTGGACAGATGTCAGGCGACTCTTACATCAGTCTGAAGACGTATCTGCAACGAAGGCGACTCTCTTCAGGTGTTTGGTTGCTGAACGACTGCAGGATGGAGCCTGAGATGGAGAGAACGATCGGGCTCCTCGCTGCTGCGCTAAAAGACGTAAAAGACACATCTAACTGGTCCATCTAGCACACATTCCTCCCCTCCTCTGTGGTCATGAAGGATGAGAAGGGGTCGAAATGAGCTTTCTCTCTAAGAGATATGGAAAGCAGCTCCTTCATCTGATCAGGATGCCTCTAGTCTGCACATCACACAGAAAGGAGGACTTGTTGAAGGAAATAAATATACTAGCTTGGGAACACTCTGGGATATCCAAGCATGAGCTGTTATATATAGTGGTAGCATCAAGGTTTTATATATATATATATATATATATATATATATATATATATATATATATATATATATATATATATATATATATATATATATATATATATATATATATATATATATATATAAAAAAATGTGAAATCTCTTGACAGGATTTCACCCACGGATTTCCCCACTGACTGGCAGAATAATAATGAGCAACTATTGTATGAGTAGCCTGGAAAAGCAGACCATTTATACCTTTACACATGTATAGCACTATAAATTACTGCAGATAAATTTAATAGACTAACTTCCGCCTATGATCTAATTTCTAAGCTAAAGCTAACAACAAAGCTTAGAGTTTTTACTCTGCCCTCTAAACACCTTTCTGAACAACTGTGCTCTTATAGTATTTAAATATTTAAGGTTTGTAGCAGCATTATTTAATTTGTGATACTATTTAATTTTATCCCATTTCTGGTTACTCAGTTGGGATTGTTTGAGTTGTTCTATGCAGAAAAGGTCCAGGAAGGCCGTTAAAGCACATGAAGCATCGTTACTAAATACTGTGCAGCTCCAACTTTAGAAGTCCTTTGAAGGTAATGCTCTCGTGTCAAGCTCTGCACGTCAAGGGGAAGTAAAATCCCTTTTCACCTGGTAGACCATTGGACTGCTTAAAGCATTGTGACATGCAGCTGAAAGCAGACTGAAAGAACCGCAACGTAGAAGCGGGGAGGTTTTAAAGTCATCCACAAGCGGGGATGCTGACCATCTGCTTTCAGGGAGAATCCTTGCAAACGCCGTCTCTTATGCAAATGCAACAGTTAGATGTTTGGTTTGGCTCTGAAACAAACTGGCTGTGAAAGCAGTGAAAATGGAAAAGGCCTGTCATTGCTGTCATTTCGGCTGTCTGTCCCGCAAAGACGATTTAAGCGCTCTGCCTCCTCCTCCCGTTTACAGGTTATCATGCGGAGTGCCACACGCCGACAATCGAGCCGGAAGCTGACAGCGACTCCTGGATCTGTCGGCAATGCGTCTTTGCAGTCGCAACCAAGGTCAGGCTTGCTAATCTCTCTGTCGCACATTTTTGGAGGAAAAGAAAAATCAGTCAAATCCATCCACGTGGTGACGTGTGTGGTGGATAACGTGTTTGCTCGAGCAAAAAAAGTCTCTCTGATTTTCTCAGTATTGACTTTAATACGTTCCGCACCATGTCAGGGAAACTGAGCGGTCAATATTTATGATGCTTCAGCGGAGCTGAGAGGAGCAGATTAAAAATCAATCCATCACGTGTGCTCCGTTTGTCCAGACATGAGGGAGAACTTGGTTTATTATCGGTTTGGTCGGTGTCGTCTCAGACTCCACCGCTTACAGCCGGGGAGCCATCTCCTCATCAGACCTGGTGTGTTTGGACATGAACGTGATCACCTCTGTCCTGAAACTGTTTCTGCAGAGAGGCGGCGCTCTCAAACGGGGACGCTTCGCCCGGCTCATGCAGTTCATGAAACTGCGGCTCCCCTACCAGCTGTCCTCCTTGGACTGGGACCCTCAGCACCTGACCAATCAGCAGCAGTGCTACTGCTACTGCGCCGGACCTGGAGAGTGAGTGGGCCCGTATTTGGCATTTATTCATGCTTATCGTAAAAGTCTTTTAAGCAAAACCTCTAAATAACTTGATTATTTATTGCAGCAACATAATTCCATATATAAATAAACACATTTTCTTTCATCTAAGCACATTTATTTATGAGAGAAAACATCACATCTGAAGAATAATTGTTGTTTTGTCGCTACCCCTTTTAGAAATAGTTGCACAACCAACTGTTGTCAATAAAACGGCTCTTATTTTGCTACTGAGAGATTACACAAGCAGCCTACAGAGAGGGATATTTCACCGTTCCTCTTTTCACCTTCTCTTTAGACCTTGGTTTATCAAACCTTTTAGGTCACCACTTTAGTGCGTAAGTGAAAAAGTCTGGGAGCTTTTCAGCTTTATGTGTTTGGTCATAAAAGCAAAGGAACAAAAATGGACCTTCATGACTGGTTGAACAATGTATGCATCCATTTTTTACGAGAAGTTTAGATATTAATCTTAAACTATCATACAACCTGCTTTACTGAACGTCTTACTTCAGTATTTAAAATTGGAAAATTCACAGAAATGAAGTGTTAGTAGCATGCACTGCTAACAGGAGTTAGCCATGTCAGCGAGTGGCCTTCCTCCACTTCACTTAGATCTATATTATTAGATCTATATTATATTTAATTTGTTCATAGCTGCCTTGCAAACAATTCCAAAATTTCCTCTGGACACCACCAAAGCAGGGCTGGGCGATATGGTTTAAAAATAAAATCTCCCAATTTTTTATTGAACTAAATCTGATGAATCGATTTTCTTCCCTTTTGTTTCATAAAAGCAAATTGCTGAAATTATTTTTTTTAAACTTACTTTTATTTCAATAATCTCATCTCGGGTTGACCTGAATTCAAAGTGTGATTTATTACGAGCTTTAAAACATGTTTAAAAACAAGATGGCCGCCCCGGCATAGTAAGTAATGAAAATGTAACACAAAATGTTTGCTGCTAGTTGAATAAAACATTTAAAAACAGGCTCCACTTCACTTGTGTTACTTCACACCAACTTAAAAAAATAAGTAAATTAATAAATTAAACTGCCTTGTCTTAGGGTAATAAGATTTCCTCTTTGAAGAATTTTGACAATATATGTTTCTAAAGATTGTATGCTATTACAAAAATAATTTCCTCTTTCAGGACTGATATAGTGCAAAGTGGCATGGAAGCGCAGGAGAGTGCATTGGCAAAAAATAAAATAAATCTAGATTTTCCTAAATTAAATCTTAGGAAGTTGCAAATTCAAATTAATCGATATAATGGATTCATCACCCAGCAGAAGTACCATAATTTTTCTGTTGATTTGGAACATTATCCTGGTGAAATTCCCAATTATGAACCATATAATTTGAGACTCAGATTAATTTAGGAATAGTTATTTTTTTTAAACATCACGAAGGGGTGCCATCATGGAGGATGTCTTTGTGTTTATACCTTCTAACCTTACATCTTCAGGAATGGATCTTGTTAAGTTTATTCCTTTAAAGCCATCAGCTGGATGCCACATCAAAAACACTTATGGTTTTAACTTAGACATTAAAATACTTTATAATGACTGGGTTAAAGTTTAAAACCTAATAAATGCATAATGTCCTTTCAAGCATCCAGACTGATCAGCTTTTAAACGCGTCTGGATCAGCAGTGCTTGACGTTTTCCAAAAGTCAAAGTTTTTCTTTGTTTTTTGTCGGCTTTTCCTACTTATTGGTCTTATTGGGAAAAACCCCCATAAAGAAATAACAGATAACTTTAGACCTCTGCCCAGTATTGTGCATTCCAACATGTCCCTTACAGCTTTTGGATGTATTCATTAGTTGTTTTGTTGCTGTTGGGCTGCAGGTGGAACCTGAAGATGCTGCAGTGTGGCAGCTGTGGTCAGTGGTTTCATGAGGCCTGCACACAGTGTCTGTTAAAGCCTTTGCTGTATGGAGACAGGTACGTCACACCGCGCCGTCATACAAAACATTTACTACTAAAAGGCAATTATGAAGGTAAAAAAAATTATCCGTCAGTTTGGAATTTGGTGAAATTAAAAAGCGTTTTCTTGCTGATGAGACATTATTGCATAGGTTTTTACATATGTTTAAAACTTGATTTGTTTCTTTAGCTTAGAAACAATATTTCCAGACTGAGAAGGCATTTCAAGTAAACACAGCTTACCTGTAATTAGACAAGTAAAAGCTCTGGTCTCTCATTGGACGTTTAGAGTAATTACAATAAGAACACAAGACTGAAGCATGCAGAGCAAAATCAATTCAACAAACAGAAGCAAAAAGTGCATTTTTTTAACTATTTCAGACTTATATTTTATTCTTTATTTGATACAGATTGAGAGTTGTAACCCAGTTTAATCTCTTGAAGTCATTCTTATGTTGATTTAGATATACAGTTTGGGTCAAACCTCTTGTGTTTGGAACTATTCATAACTTCATCCAACTTAAAATGATGCATCCGCCACCGTGTATGGGCCTGGCCAGACATGGTGGCAGTGTTGTTTTTACATCAAATGTACGTCAAGTCTGGTTTTATCGCACCATAACAAGTTCTTCTAGAAGGTTTTGGCTCCGGCAGAGCGTTTCTGGACACATATGGAAAATATCTGAGCCAAGGATTTAGGAGATACAGGACGGACCAGAATACGAGCTTGTTGTCACGTGTGGGAAACCAGAAGACCTTGCTGGAAATTGCTGCAGCTTCCATTGTTGCCGTCTGACTCATTGCTCTTCCTACATTTCCAGGATTAAAGGACTGATGTCTCAGCAGGATCTGGAAAAACTAATCCATGTTTATATTTAGTAGAACTGATCACTGCAACAGTGTTTTCACAGGTCTTCACAGGTTCTGAAGTCCTTCCACTAAGACTAAGAACGTAGAGAACATGGACCCGGTTCTGAAGTCCTCACTAAGACTAAGAACGTAGAGAACATGGACCCGGTTCTGAAGTCCTTCCACTAAGACTAAGAACGTAGAGAACATGGACCCGGTTCTGAAGTCCTTCCATGGCTCCCTGGATCTCAGAGAATAGACTTTAAAATCCTTCTGTTAGTCTATAAATCCCTGAATTAGCACCTAAATCCATCACAGACTTGTTATCAGGGCATCAACCCTCCAGACCACTCAGGTCTTCTGGCTCCAGCCTGCTCTGCAGAACCAGAACCAGAACCAGACATGGAGAAGCAGCATTTAGTTCCTATGCTCCACTGATCTGGAACAAACTCCCAGAAAACTGGAAAAGTGCTGAAAGCCTGAGTTCCTTTAAATCAAGATTAAAAACACATTTGTTCAGGATTGCCTTAGACTTCTAGTTAAACTGTTTTACTGAAACATCATTAGCTTAAGTTTGCAGCCCAACTGTTTTTAAAATCATTAATATTTGCTTTTAGTTTCCATTTTCCCATCTTTTATTTTGTTTCCATTTTTCTACGTTTTATTCCATCTTGCTTTTATTCTGTTTTTAGTTTTCTATGTTTTAATCATGTAAAGCGTTGTCCTTGTACTGAAATGTGCTACAAATAAACTTTGTCTATATGGTGTTCCAATAATCAGGAACCTTTTGGACACTTTTGCCTGACTGGTCCAGTAACATCTCACTGATCACGTGTAACATCTCTGCAAAATATGGCTTTATGTAAAATAAGGGAATCTGAAAGTCGGCAAAATGTAACTGGGGCTGTTGGACTTTTTTTCAGGTTAATCAGATTCAAAATAATTGAAAATTGTTGCAATGGAATTCTGAAACTGAAACTAATTATTAGTTTGCCTTCTTGCACATCCAGGTCATCGCATCTTTTTTTTACTGTTTCACTTCCAACAGGTTTGTTTGTTTTTCAGTTAAATTGCAGAGAATAAATGTCACATTATTTGTGGAACAACGTTCTGAATAACCTGGCATAACAGAAGTGTGTAGCAGTTTAAGAGCCACTGTATAGTATCTATAAAGCAAAACTCTTAAATAGCTGCACATGGTAACTTTTTTATTATTCTTATTACAAAAACAAACTATCACTCCAAGTTCATAATTAGCATGCTAATTACAGAGTAGGATGCTCGTCTGAGCGAAATGAAATTGATCAATATGTCTCGGGGGCAGCTTCACTTGTCAAAGAACTGCTTTAATTATCTGTAGATTACATGATTAGTGAGTGTGCGCGCTAACGTTCACCGTGACTCGTGCGACGAGAACAACGGCTCGCCTTAAACTCACAGCGACAGACTCCAGAGCATCTGCTCCACGCCAGAGAAAACACATCCATCCACTGAAGTTATCGCTATAATTACCCGTCGTTGTCGGCTTTTACGCCCATCCTGGCACCAAAGTGCGTGTGAGCGGCAGCAGAAAAGAAGGGATGAAATTGGGACTGACAGGATGGGTGGAACATCTGCTGAGCAGGTGACGGAGGAGGAGGAGCGCGGACCGGGTTCACGGCTGGAACAGGAAGGTCACGGTTTCTCTCCGTGACCAGAAGTTTCAGGGTCAGAGTTATAGATCAGAACGGCGATATTTAACATCTTACATGTACTGCCCGTCCCTTCGTTTGCTGTTTGGTTTAGTTTCTGTTGCAGATTGTTATTTCTTCTCTGTGTTTATTTCAGGTTTTATCAGTTCCAGTGTTCGGTTTGTGCAAAGGGGCCGGAGACGGTCCAGAGGCTGCCCATGACCTGGTTAGAAGTAATTTTTAACTTCAGTGAGACTGTTGCTTCAGAGATGAAGTTGGAAACGTTTCGACCAGACTAACAAAGTGTTTTTTGTTCAACTGCAGGGTGGACCTGGCTCATTTAGTGCTCTACCACCTCTCGCTGTGCTGCAAGAGGAAATACTTTGATTTCGACCATGAAATCCTGTCCTTCACCAACGAGAACTGGGACTCGTTGCTTCTGGGCGCGGTATTGATATTTCCCTGTTTAAGCACAATGATGAAATCATGTGAAACACCTACAGGCTTTCTTTTTTTCCTTTTTGCATGTGAGATTTAAATCTCATTAAGCTGCATTAAAGCAGAATGTAATATTCGACCTCTGAGGGAACTCACAGGGAGACAGCGCAGAGTTAAAGTGTTTAGCCCTTTGATGGTGCTCTGGTAGAGCCTTATTTCTCTGACATGACCCTGAGTGTCTTTGCTTTGAGTTAGTTCTTAAAACGGTTGACCTTAAGATGTTTATCTAATATTTGAGACGTTTATGTGACAATTTGACGGCATTTAGGAGTATCTTCAACATTTGCAGTGTCTTCCAAATTCATTCGCATCCTTTAAGCCTTTTTACATTTTGTCATGTCAAAACCACAAACTTCAATGTACTTTTATGGGGAAAAACCTGATTGCAATGAATGATGCTGACATAGAAGGAAAATGAAACAAAACTTTTTTCTTCTTTTTTTTTTAAATAGAAAAATAATCTGAAAAGTGTGGTGTGCATTTATAGTCCCCCCTGCTGAATTAATAGTTTGCAGAACAACTTTTCTTTTTACATTTTCGACTGTTGACTGCCAGACTAGAGCGCCTCTTACCAGCAACTATAAATTATTGGTGTTTTTAAATTAGAACTGGGTCTGGAAGTTGACTGGGACATTTTAACACATAGATATCCTTTGTCCTAAAGCACTCCATCATAGTTCTGACTGTTTAGGAAAGGAACCTTCCCCAAGTCTCGTTCAGCCTCTAACAGCTTTTGTTATCCAGTACTGAGCAGCATTTAACTCTGGCCAACTGAAAAGAAAGCATCCTCACAGCATGCTGCTGCCACTACCGTGTTTCATGTTGAAGCTGTTGTGTTAATGAACATTTAGTTTTTAGACACACATAGCTTTGGCCTAAATGCAGTCATGTGCAACCAGAGAACCTTCTTCCACATCTCTGTGGCAAACATTTAATTATTACTCTCTTTTAGCACTTCTTGCCACCTTTCTGTTAAACCCCGCTTGTTGATGGATGACTGGCAGTTCTCCTGTCAGCAGATTGTTCCACCTGAGCTGTGGATCTCTGCAGTTTCTGCTTTTAGAGCCCAACCCTGCTTTAACCTGACCCGTCTGCTGTATTCCTCGGTTTTCATGATGCTGTTTGTTTTCTGATTTTCTCTGAAAACCTCTGATGTTCCCACAGAACAGCAGGATTATGAAATAAACACGGGTAGGATCTACTAATTGGGTGACGTCTGAAAGTGAACGATGCAGTGGGTTTTATTTTGGGGTGTCAGAGTAATGGGGGCTGAATACAAATCCATGCACAACCTTTTAGATTTGTATTTGTGAAAATAATTAAAAAAAACATGTTATCCTGCTTCTTCTTCACAAAATAACTTTGTGTTGTCTATTACATGAAATCCTGTTTAAGTTCATGGAGGTTTGTGGTTATTATTTGACAAGATCTGAAAAGTCAAAGGGGAATAATTACTTTTGTAAGTCAGTGTGCTACAAGCTACATATTTTTTAACAAACAATATTTTATTTTCACGTATGGTCAGTTCACTAAAATGTTATTTAAACATCTATTGGAAGAGGTTTATATAGTTTAATGGGAGTATGCGTACAGTGCTGTACAATTTCCACAGTTTAACTGCACTGAATTCTCTCTGATGTCTCAGATATCCACTTTTTTTAGTTCTCCATTATAAAATCCATAGATCATCACCTAGTTGTTCCTAGATTTTTAGAAGAAGTTGTCTTTGGAGGAAATGTTGATCCCACTCTTTATTCATGGTGTCGTTGGGAAGACTGGTGGAGGAGACACCCACACATGGATCGGATCAGAATGCTTCCCTGTTCAGGCCACATAGGATTCATAGTAGCGCTTACATTCTCTCCACCAGGTGACTCAAACAGTGAGAAAGATAATTCTTCTGATGATAAACAGTTCCTGGCATTATTATTAATCCCAACCTGGAAGTAAAATGGAATGAATGAGAGTTTACTTCATCTACAGAACACGCTGACAACTTTGAAGATGTATCTTTGTTTTTATTGTGAAGCAAAAAACAAATATGACAAAATAACAGGAAGGTTCAGCGTGTCCCCATCCTCACAAAAAAGAAAAAACAAAGCAAAAAGAAAGAAGAAAGAAAGAAAGAAACGTACTTTGTAGATCCACCTTTGCAGCAGCTCCAGCTGCTTGTGTCTTTGGATCAGCCACATCTGGCTTCTGGGATTTAAACTGCTCCAGCTCCTTCATGGTGGATGGTTTTCACCTGAGAACTGCGATCTTCAAGTCTAACCACAGATTCTCAGTAAGATTGAGGTCTGGACTTTGACTAGGCCATCCCAACACATTTCTCACTCCAGTGTTACTGTATGAGTCTGTTTCGGGTCGTTGTTCTGCTGGAAGGTGCACCTCCTTTCTCTATACATTTAGGTGCTTCATGCCTTTTTCTGGCTACTCTTCCATAAAGCCCAGCTCTGTGGAGCACACGGCTTATTGTGGTCCTCTGGACAGATCCTCAGTCTCTGCTGTGTGGCTCTGCAGCTCCTCCAGAGTTACCTACCTCTCTGATGAATTCCCTCCTGGCCCGGTCTGTGAGTTCTCGTCTGATGGTTCACAGAGGGAACATTAATGACTTGGATATTTTTCATAACTCCACCCTGACTTGTCCTTCTCAACAATGTTGTCCCTGACTTGTCTGGAGAACGCCTTGGTCTCCACGGTGTGATGCCTGTTGTTTAGTGGTGCTGCACCTCTGGGTCCTTTCAGAAAAAGCATGTTTATACTGACAGATTTTCAATTGGCACTATATAAATAAAACTGAACTGAATTCAGTTTAATGTGGCACTCAGGTGGCATTAATTTCACTAACTATGGGATTTTTGAAGTTAACCGGTTGCACCAGAATGTTTTAGGGGCTTTATAGCAAAGGAGGTGGATCCATATGCACATGCATTTCTTTCTTGTTTTATTTTTAATTCTTTTTTCTCATTTAACATCACCAACCTAAACTATTTTGTGCAGACCCATCACATACAATAAGGTTAAAAGACATTTAAATTACTGGTTGGAGTGTAAGTTAAAAGCCAAGGGGGGTAAATACTTTTGCAAATCACTGTAACTTGTAACTCTTGTGCTTCTTGCACATTTTCAGTCTGTCCTTGATGTCGTTCCTTGATGTCACTTAATTTCTATCATTCTTATCTAAAAAGAAATGAAAAATAAAAGAAATATTAAAGACCACTTTTCTGCCAGCTTTGAGCAAGCTCTGCACTGGTGGCAACATGACTGTGTAGTTCACTCAGGAGGAGACGTCCTGGAGCTTGCAGAATCCGGTTGGATGTACTGAAGCCTTCTTCACTATGGATGAACCTCTCAATTTTAAGCTCTATAGGATCCATAAAACTATTCTTTTGGCTTCCTCCCTGTGAGGCCATCTTGATGATGGTGGCCATTGCTAACAAGAGAGGAAAATTATTTTAAAATGATTTTAAGCATTTAAGCACACCAGCTCCTCTTTTCTATGGATAATTGGATAATTGGATAGTTGAAGGGATTTCAGATGGACTTCCCTTTGTGAAAAGGATTAAAAATTAGTTTTTGTCAGAAGGTAGGCTAATAAAGTGAGTTGCGTTGAATTGATCTGGATCCAAAATAGATGTGAAAATATCACCAATAATAGCGGCAAAGATTGATGAATTGGTGTCACTACCCAAAATGTAGAGCCATATATTAACTTTGTGTGAATAATTGAGGGTGTATATAGATTGACCCTTCTGCTCAAGTGTCACTTTTGAAAGGTTGTCTTTGTTCTGACAAACAGCAGCTTTTTTTCTCCCACGCTGCAGCAACAGTTAATTCCTCCTATCAGCGTTGCGGTCGTCGGTGGCTGGAAAAGAAAATGATCATCTGCAGTCGGTGTTCGTTGTCCGCTGCGTGAACACAGCTTTGATTCCCTTTCCCTCCTCTTCGTCCTCCAGCTGTCTGACACGCCGAGGCAAGACCGCTGTCACAATCTCCTCAACGCTCTCAACTCTCACAAGGACAGGTGAGTGGTCGCGTCTAAGGCGAAGAACAAACACCAGCCGCACACGGACGGACTGACGAGGGGACAGGGTGCAGTGAAACGTGTGACTTTGAATAAAGAGGACGGAAAATGAAGCTGACAGACCTAAAGAGATTATCTTTGATTTGCAAGCAGCACAGAATGCAGGCCGCCTCTAAGAAATTATTGTTACCAAAAGATTTTAAGTGCTTCAAGTGGATTTTCATTGAATGTTGTTTAAAAATAACCTTGCAGCCAAAGAAAACGGCATATTTCTCCAGGCGAAGTCTGTTCTAATTATGTGCATGTTAATTACAGAGTCACTACCTTTGAAGTGTTCCCACGTCTTGCTTCTCATCAGCAGCAGAAGAACATTGTGTCAGAAGGCTCCACTGGGCCTCGCAAGTTTTCGTACTGATATTTAAACCGCCTTTTCACATTTTGTCCTGTTCCAACCAAAATTCTTCAGTGTGTTTTTAATGGGGTTTTATTTGACAGAGACTCACAAACTGCTGCATAATTCTGAAGTACAAAGAAATACATTGATATTAAGCTTCCATTACTCTAAGATTAGATAAAAGCCTTCATTTGTATCAGTATGGCACCACTGAGGCATGATCTTCCACCTTCACTGACAGGATGAGCAAGGAGAGCATTAGCAAGAGAAGGAGCCGTGAGCCCCATGATAAATGTGGAGGAGCTGCAGAGAGTTGCAGCTCAGGTGGGAGAATCTGTTTGTGGGACAAGTACTATATTAGTCATACACTTTATAATTCTGGCTTTAATGAAAAAGTGGAAAGAAGGAATTCATCATTGGGAAAAAAAGCCACAACAAGTCACACAGTTTCCAACAAGTCAGACAGAGACACTGCAAATGTGTGGAAGAAGGTGTCCTGGTGGGAGTAGCCCAAACCTGAACTTCCCTTGATCTTACCGGCCTCCATCTAAAACACAGCCTGTCAGAAAACTAACACTTCAATGACACCCTGAACACACCATCTTCGGCTTAATACATGGTA
Source organism: Fundulus heteroclitus (assembly GCF_011125445.2). NCBI lineage: Eukaryota > Metazoa > Chordata > Actinopteri > Cyprinodontiformes > Fundulidae > Fundulus > Fundulus heteroclitus. The sequence goes on from NC_046363.1 coordinate 43,071,970, forward strand.
GTGGCAGAATCATGCTGTGGGGATGCATGCAGGAACATTGGAGCTGTTCATAGACAATGGGAAAAATGGATGGAGCCAAGAAAAAGGCAGTCCTGGAAAAAATAACTTGTTGGGGCTGCAAACACTTGAGACAGAGGTGGAGGTTCACCTTCCAGCAGGACAAAGACACACAGCAAACAGCCAGAAATACTATGGGATGGTTCACATTAAAGCTTATTCATGCTACAAGGGCCTAGTCAAAGTCTAGACCTAAGGACAATAGATAATATGTGCCTAGACTAGACAAAGATATTCTAGTTGTCATTTCTGTAGATGTGCAACACAGGAAAAAAATGCAGTAAAAGGCAGTTCTGCAAAGTATTGACTCCAGTGCCACAGTTTTAATAACCATGTATAGTTTTCCTTGACCTTTAAACTGTGCAGTATTTTGTGTTAGTCTATCACGTAAAATTAAAACATAAAAGAATAAAATAAAACTTGTAGTTGGTGGTTTTAACGTCACAACATGTGAAAAGATTCAAGCAGTACGATTACTGCTGCAACGTACCGTGACTTCATGATCTGCATGTTGGAGGGATGAAAACACAGAGTAGGACGAAAAGAGCAGAAATCAGGCTGCTTTCCCTCCACTGTCACCCAGGTTCGTCTCTGGGAAGGAGATCAAGAAGAAGAAGTGTCTGTTTGGGCTGCAGGTCCGAGCTCCGCCTCCGCTGATGTCGGATTCCTCGCCTCTCGTCACCGACCCGCCTATCAACATCACCCACCGCAGAAGGTCAGACTGACAACACAAGGTCTCTTTTTTTCCATCTATTATCTCTGCAGAAGCTTCAGGAATATCACAGGGCGTGTATTTACCGACTCAGTGTCCCATTGTTTTCCTAAAAGAGCGTAAAACTCTGTTAATTTGATCATTTCATAACCATTCTGGATAATTTTTTTGGTTTTAGCTGCTTCTTATCCAGACTAAGCACACGCCTTGTAAAGTGGAACAAGCTTGAAAGAGAGTGGATTTGCTGTAGGAAGTTACCTTCAGCTTATAGAGGTTTCTGGAAATGTTTCTATCATTGCATTTTCTCTGCCTGAAAAACTATACCAGGTTCTACTTTCCACTGGTCAGTCGTTAGGATGATTAACTACTGGGGAACTATTCACCACATTTCATGAGACAGCCATGAAATATTAAGTTCTCTCTTTCCAGGAATGCAGTCATAGTAAAGAAAATGCACACCTTCTTGCAGGATGAGCATTTTGTTCAACATGTATGGATGAAGGCGACACCTTCTTTGTCAGGTTGTAAAATTATTTAAGTTTCATATCAGGTGTACAAACACACACTAAGGATTCTACATTGTCACTAAACAGTGAAGAAGCCAAAATGGAAAAGCTGTGTGGAAAAAGTGAGCAGATCCTGTGATTTGATAGTTTGTAGAACATCCACATCTCTCAGTGGACAGTCCAGGCCGACCTTATCAGTCTCTCACATCGTAGTGGATGAATACCGGCTCAGCCTTCTGTCACTTCAATACACATTTTTATTTGGAAATAATTATTTATGATCAACTTTCTTAAAGGAGCTATTCTGTCCTGGCTGACAGATAGCCAACAAAATGAAAGACCCAGTCGATACTGAATCTTCTCAGTTATTTTTTGTAAAACTGCAATACAAATGGAATATACCATGTTACATTTTAGATACATAAACTACTTATAACATCCTTCCCATTACAGTAAATACACTCTATGATTATATGAATGCACTTACAAGAAATAATCACAATACAAAGTGCAGCAATAACGTGCACATTCACTAATACAACACAGATGAAGCTCAAAAGTGAACTAAATTAGCCTTAGCATCCAAAGTAGCCCCATGCTAGCGGTTAGCTTCACGATTAGCATTAGCTTTGTTAGCATGGTATTTAAACTCAACATAAACTCCCTCAAACACTATAACATAAAACAAAGTGATATGAAACAACTAAAATAAACAACTTTGTTTAAACTCGCTGTTGGTTCCGCTCCAGGACTTAGACAACTAGAGCCCGGATAGCTCAGTCGGTAGAGCATCACACTTTTAATCTGAGGGTCCAGGGTTCAAGTCCCTGTTCGGGCGGAACTTTTGGGGGAGTGTTGGCTTAGTGGTTAGAGCAGCGTGCTTGCACTCAGACAAGGATGCAAGTACCCGGTTTGATCCCCAGCGCCTGCACTCTGAGGAAGACCCTTAACCCCTGATTGCTCCCCAGTCGCCGCACAGTGGCATCCCACTGCTCCCCAGGGGGATGGGTTAAAAGCAGAGAACACATTTGGTTGTAATGTATGTTTCAATGACAATAAAGATGATATTACTATTATTACTATTCTCTGTGGCGTAGCATGTTGTGCTCTATGGATGCACATGGAAAAAGTCTGGTCATTAAAGCTAAAGTAACTGAAAACTACCATGAGGGGGCAGCTGAAACTTATAAACAGCAGGAATAAGTAAAAGTTCATTGTTTTAGATAAAAATAACTAAAAAATTGTATTGTGAAGAAGTGCAGGTTCTCCTGTCTGTTGCTGGGCTGGCCGCGCATCCATCTATGTACATCCATGTACATCCATGTATGTCCATGTATGTCCATGTGAACAGCTGCCAATCAGGGCAGAGCAGATAGAAGGAGCAAAATGGCGAAGAGGCACGTTCAGCATTATAAATTTATGAGTTACTTCTTTACTAGAAATGTTCCTCTGAAAGGTGATGTTGTTCTTCTCTGTATTAATCCTTTGCAAATATGTGCTTAGGAGGCAAAGGTGAGAAGGGGAGGGGAAAGGAGCTTCTGGTTGCTGAGTGGAGGTAGAAAGAGGCGTGGCTTGTCACATGTCTTGTTTTGGTCTACAGACAGTGGTCATCAGCCACCTAGTGGTGAAAATTGCTCATTGCTCCTGGTCCCACCTTAGATTTTAGTTGGATTGATGCCTGGACTTTACCTGGACCATGGAAACATCTTTGAATAATTATCTATTTTATTTTTCCTTTTTCATTTATTCTTTTGTAGATTTTCTCCTGTGTTTGGAATAAGGATGGCTTGGCCCTGTTTTTCAGTGTTTAACCCATTCTCTCTCCTACACATAGCTGTTGGCTGAGCCTTTACTGAGATTAACTTTATATGCTCTTTTGAATCCTCTGAATTTTAACACTGCCTCAGAGTTTATCTGCTTATCTGCTGTGTTTCTCTCGTAGATGAACTAAAGGTGCTATTACAGCCATTAGGTTTACTTTTCTCCCACATAGAAAGGATTCCTGGATCAATGTGAGCTTCTGTGCTTTCTGTGTCTCTGCTCTGTCTTCTCTAAGCCCCAGTGGGTGGAGGCAGATGAGCGTTCACACTGAGCCTGGTTCTGGTTCTGCTGGAGGTTTTCCTCTCCACTGTCGCTTCATGCATGCTCAGTATGAGGGATTGCTGCAAAGTCAATGACTGTATGCAACTTGCTGGGTTTCCTTTAACAGAAAACTTTTTAACCAACCTGCCATGACGATTCAGTAGACTTGACTTTGAGACGTGTGTCATGAATTGTCGCTGTATAAATAATCTGAATAGAACTTAATTTAAATTGGAAAACTTGCTCTGTGGTTTAACCAGTTTGAACCATGCTTCAGCGGTCACACAGATGGATAAAGAAATAAACAAACAGTTCATTGTTAACCAAAAGAGTGCCAGGTGCACAGATCATGGAGCATCAAAGCTGCCACCACCACCAATGTGCCTGAGGCTTTAAGATGATATGCTGTGGATGGTTTCCTTAAAACATGCTGCTGTGCATCAAAGCCACACATTTCTGCAAAGGAAACTGCCCAAGAATGTCCGGTTTGTGTAGTTCTGATCAGAACCAAAGCGCAGACAAGAGCTGGGAAGCTGCATGTTGAATAATGAGTCCATCCATCCATTTTCTGACCCGCTTAACCCCTCATGGGGTCGCTGGTGCCTATCTCCAGCGTTCACTGGGCGAGAGGCGGGGTTCACCCTGGCAGACCTGCCAATGAGTGAGACCGGGAGGAGGAACAACAGGTGGCCATTAACACAGGTGAGGAGAGTGAGGGTAATTAGATTAAAGGAGGGGAGGGAAATGATCTGACAGGCAGGAGGAGAACAGCATCTGCAGGAATACATAAAGGATGACCCCATAAGATAGACTAAAGGAATGAACTAAACCGAGGACAGGCAGGAAAATGAAGAACTACCAGAACAACTGACACCATAATGAACAGAAACGGATTAAGACAGGACCCAAATCTAACAGACTGATAATAATATAAACTTATCTAATGACAGACACGAGGATCCATAGATAAACAATACTAAAGGGTGCAATACTCAAGGAGCTACAAGAAGTAATCAAAACCCTGAGGATCTTAACAAGGAAGGATTTTGATTAATTTATATTTAACTTTAACTATATTTAACTATACTTAACTATATTTAACTATAAACCTAAGTTATGTTGCAATAGCCTTTTATTTAGCTTCAAACGGGCCGTAATTGTCCTGCTGTGTCCTTTAAATATTAACGTGCCAACCGAGCACAGTAGGATCTTAAATGGAGCTTTTGGGTCACTTACAGTTTCTCTGAGCCTTGACCGATCTGACAATGGTAAGGATTCGTAGGGAAGTCCATTTATTAAAAGATTGGCTTCTGTTTTAAATGTTTTTCCCCAGTGAATAATCTTCATCTTTGTAGTTTGATGAACTTCAAATGATTGGAAATCACCGTATAACACTTCCAGCAACAGTTGCTTCTGATGCCTTTCCACCCTGGCATGGTGTTAACACACACCTGTGTGCTCCAGAGCTACAAACCGAACAACAAAATTCTGTTTTTTTTTTTTTTGGAGATTCTGACATTGATGGGGTGGGAAGAATTGATGGGGTGGGCCATCATCTCTCCGTGTTCAGATGGATTAAAGGGAGCTTTGTGAAAACTGTTTATAATTGTTCTTTTCCTTCAACCTAAAAAGTACAATATATGTTCTTCTGTGTTGGCCTGGTACACACAAACCTCAATAAAATAAAGCTTCTTTTGTATTATGTGTCACAAAAGGGAAAGAAGTTTTTGTTAAACACTGTAAATATAAGAAACCCAGGTGTTTCTATCCTTTTTTTTAAAACGGTATTATTAAGTAAAAATGAAACTTATTTGCAGGGTGTACCTGTCAGCGCTCCTGAATGAAGCCACAGTAATAAACTGCCCATGATGAATATTATGCTGGTGTGTGCCCTTGTGTACTAATTTATGTGTTTTTCTTCTCCTCAGCCCGTTGTCACTGCCCTGCCAGAGGAGAGTGGGGGGGTCGGAGTCGCGTAAATCAAAGCGCCGCATCATGGAGACACAGGTCAGCGCCTCTGTCTCAGGATGGGATGGGGGGGGGGGACACCAAACGTCGTTGATATTTTGTTCCTTTTTTTACTGCAGCCAGGGAAACAGCTCTCTGAAACTCAAATAAGCCGTCAGTCACGCGGCGTCGTGAAGATTTCACCGTTGAGATGGGTTTTTACTCTCTTTCTCAGTTCAGAGCCTCTGTAGCGGCTCTTATTTTTTTTCTGCGGGATGCTAATGTTTGAGGGTACACAGATAGATTAATAATAGCTGCGAGAGACGTGGCATTGCTCCAGTAAAATGTATAATTCAAATCCAATCTTGCCAAAACCTGCTCTTGTATTTCATCAACACCTGCAGTTCAGCGTTGCATTTATCATTAGCATCAAAGCCAATTCCCAGCGGATCGCTCTGAAACAAGCACCATCACATGTGGTGGTTGCTATTTATACTCTGCATTCTTAACCGTGCATGCTCCTTGTGCTTTTTTTTCCTCCCACTCATCACTGTGATCTGAGTATGTGCACATACTGTAATCCTGGAACAATCCGCTCTGCAGAGCTCTCATTTATTCTGTTGCCTTTTTTTCCCCCTCTTCCTCTGGCATATCCAGGCCTCATTGTTCTCCTCTGACTGATGCTAATCTCCGCCCGTCTTTGAGGAGCTGCTCCTCGGTTGTAGTGAGGAAAGGGAGATAGGAATGCTGATGGCCCGGGATCACTTCCAAGTGCACTTTGCAGTCAATTTACAGTTTGGCCAGGTGGTGCTGGCACCTTGACAGTGCATCTCTGACAGAGCACCAGTGTTTAAAGGCACAGGCGTTTGCTGAAGCCTCGGAGTAATAGTCCCTCATCATTACAGTCATGCTGCAGAACGATGACTGATGGCTCTATCTGACGATCCTGATGTTTCTGCTTGTAATGGATCGCTGGTAGACAGACCGACGCCTTCCTAACCGGTAACAGTGTCAAATGATGGGATGTCCCCTCCAAGTGATGCAAAAAATATGCTTCAGTGAGTTAATATTTTTCATTCACAGAAGTTTGATAAGTACACTATAGACAGAAGGGTCATGATTACTCTACTGCAAAGGTGTATATATATAACATGTTACATTTTCACATTTTGTCATGTTACCACCACAAATTTCAATTATTATAATTTTTTTTTAGAATTGCAAGTAACAGAGCAGCACAAAGTCACACATAATTGTCGTTGATGCATGGCGTTCCAGCTTTTTGCAAATAAGAGATCTGAAAGTGTGGTGTGCATGAGTCAGTGCACCTTTTACTGTAATTACAGCTGCACGTCTCTTAGGGTGCTTCTCTACCACCTCTGTGCGCATAGACACAAAGATGTTGTTCTGTTTGTCTTTGTATAACCAGCTCAGTGGTTCGTTGAGGCTCTGGTTGTATGTTTAGGGTAGTGGTCCTGCTGGAATGTGAACCTCTGTCCTTCACAGGTTCAAACATTTTTTTGTTGCCCTGTATTTAGCTCCATCCATTTTTTTAAATGCAACTTTGATCAGCTTCCCTTTCCGTGCTGAAGAAAAAAAACATCCCCACATGATGGTGTGTTCAGGCAAGTGTTTTTGCATGTTGGCCACAGAGTTTGAGAACTTTATTCCACATGTTCACTCATGTGAACAATACTTAATTTCTTCAACAGTTGCCTTCTTCTTGGCACTTTTTTTAATAAAGCCCAACACGCCTGTGCAAAGTCTCAGTTATTTAAGCCTGTTTGCTGTTATAAATGCTTGTGGAATTCATCATTAATAGTTTATCTGTCATTCCTGCAGCTCCCACAGAGTTATTTTGGGCCTGTCGGCTCCTTCTCTGACCAATGCTCTCCTTTAGTTCAGGTGGACGTCCATGTCTTGGTAGGTCTGCAGGAGGTCCATCCCTGATGGATTTAACAGAGTTCTGGGGGACGTTCAAAACTTGGGATGTTGTTTTATGACCGTTTATAAATCTTCATTTCCTTTCATTCGAGAATTGCAATATGTGTTAATTTGGAATTGAAAATTCCAATAAGTTAAGTTTTTTTTGCAGCATTCCAAAATGGTAAAATGGCTTGACACGTTTACAAAATACCGTATTTTTCAGGCTATAAGGGACACTTAAAATCTTTAAATTTTCTCAAAAACTGATGGTATGCCTTATCTATGATCACCGTTGTGCTTACTGATTAATTTTATGTGATACAATGCACTCAGAAATCTGTTAAAATGTGTAAGTACAACTTTAGTTAGAAACGAAGCCGCCCCGCTCAATGGATATTAGGAGCATTACGGTACACTGTGTCACTACCTGAGGACCCCTGAGCTGTCTACAAGACTGCCTGACTGTAATGTCTAAACTAGAAGTGCATTCATGTGAGGCAGCCTGGAGTACGTGCTAGCAACAACAAACCTAGTAAGTTAATTCAGTATAAGAGTTACAGTACGTTTATTTTGGCGTTATGTTAGAAACGGGGCGGTGTAGTCCAGCTGCTCTGTTCTGCCCACAGAGACGCATAGCTCTTCCTCTCAGGAGAGAGTTGTGTTAAAGAGGGAACACATACGCGTGTCCTAAGCTTAGGTTAGCTTTTCATTTTAACCAGTCAATTAATACACACTAGAAGCTTAATGGGCACATACAACGCTTGTATTTACGCTACACGACGCCTAAATTAGAATTCAGTTCTAATTTCAGATGCGCATACGCTCCTGTTTGGCAGGGAATAGACGGGAAAACATCCTGTTCAATTCCAGAAGTATCCCAAAATTAGAGATCTGTCCCGGAAATGGGGGACATCTGGTCACCCTACCGGAGGGGCGGAGTGATATTACACACTTGGGAAGAATATGTAATGCGCTTTATAATCCGGTGAGTCTTATAGTCTGATAAATACGGTACTGAAAATTAAGAAACCCTCCCATATTTGTGCCCTTTAAAAAAAGTATTATCATTAATTATGAAAAAAATACATTAAACTGGAAGTCTCCAGATTAGACAAGAAAATGACAAAAAATAAATCTGATCTAAATGCAGCTTCCGAGATTTTATAAGAGGTGTTCTTGTGTACTTCAAGCAAAAAGAAAATTAAATATTACTTAGAGCTAAACTTCACAGATGTGAGGAGTCTTACAGAAAGTATTTGCAGCTGATCTCAGAATAAACAAGTAACTTAAATATTTGTTCCATTTCAACTTGAATCTCATGAAAAATCACAATGATAGCATTGCTGGACAGACAGAAGATATGATTTTAGTTAAATCAAATGGATTTGCTAAAAAGCTGAAAAAATAGTATACAGTAGTTAATCAACAGAAGGATAATATGTCAGGATTTTTTAAAGTTTCTTGATTTATTTATTTTTTTCCCCTGATTTTCAGAGCTGATAAATAATTTTAAAACACACTGACTCGGTAAGATCACATGCAATGAAGCCTTTGGAAAAACAGAATTTGCTCAACCATACATGGAGTGATGGTGCGTTGTATGGAGCAGAAAACGGCAGCAGCCCTCTTTTGTTGCTGATAACAGAGGTTGCCATCTGTATTTTCCTCTTACAGGAATATACAGAACCAGTGTGTACCAGGTTACAGCAGCAACACATTAAACTATGTTGTGACTGTCACAGATGTGAAGCTATAACCAGAACTATAGGGAACAAACTGAAAACCGGCACGGACAAGAGGCGGATCAGAGATCAGGAAGTCCTTACAGTTACTATTAGATAGGAGGAAGTAGTATTAAAGGAATTACCGCTGCATTTCACACAGCTACCAGCCTTCTTTATCATGAAAAGCTGTGTGCAAGCAGGTTATTTTCTGCATTTTCAGCTCTGATCAGTTTAAATTTATAAGTTTTTAAACAAACTTCCTCACTGTACCTCCTTGTACTACTAACCCTGGATAAAAAAAATATTATAAAAGAATAACACCTGAAATTTGAAATCGTTCTATTAGGAGCACAAAACATTTCAAAATATCAACATAGATAGGATTATTTTTTAACTTCCTGTTGATTATAGCATTGATTTAACATCTATCCACCTCCTATGGAAGGAAAATATCAAGTCACACTAAAATTCACACAAAATGTAGTGCCAGCTGTCTAGTCATCCACTAAACCCAAGTTTTGTAAAAGTATCCGCTAGGTTCCTTCCACGAGAGACTGTTTGCAGCTCAGATGTTGGAACTGCATAGATATGCTGGTTTGATTTGTCCCAGGGGTCTGAGAATGACGTTACTCCTGATTTGAGTGTGTTCTAGATGCAAGTTGTAAAACAGTGGGACTTATTCTTTGTGTTTTTGCTAACTATAATAAGTCAATAATCATTTCTTTATATACTTAAGCACTAGGGGGACACATTCACACATAGAAGCTGTAGAGCGCTATGTCTGAAACTGGTTAGATGTAATAAAGATCGTCAGAAATGCTAATAAATAGTTTAAAGTTTTTAATAAGTTTCATGTGTGCAGCAGCCATATTGAATAATGAGGTCGGGGTTGCTCCACCACCTCTGACTGGCTCTCAAAACTCTGACTTCAGGAGATGGTAAAATAAATAAATAAATAAATAAGTAAATAAATAAAAGTGCATTATCGCCACCTGTTGGGTCGGAGTGGGACTCAATAGAAACAGTGCGAATTAAGACGTGTTCATGTCAGCCTACAGCCTTTGAGCTTTGACTGATAAAATACGTTGAACTACCAGATTCTCTCACAGAGAACTAAATATGAAGGTAATGCGTAATAGTTTAACTGTGTAGAAAAAGCTTTGAGTTTAGAAACTTTCAATCCAAAATCCGCCATTTTCTCATTGACAGTTGTGTTAATAACAAATAAAACACTCCCTGTAGTCTTTTCTGCTTACAGTAATTGATTTTACTTCTTATATATTGTTTTGTTTAGTACCATTTAGCTGCATTTATCTGTGTAAAATGCTTCTTTGCAGATTTTGTTTGCTTCACTAACTTCAGTTCCTGAATCCTGCAAACTGATTCCATGTCAGGAGGCCACAGAGGTATCAATGCTGGGGTTGCCTTTCACACCGATCTGCGTTCCCACCCCTCTGTTCACAGGCCTGTCCACCCCCAGTCGCTGCCAACCCAGTGGAGCTTCTGCCATGTTGCCATGGCTATGTGGGAGGAGCCAACCTGTTCAACTCCAGGAAGTTGGATGAGGAAATTAATACAAGGTAAGGTCTTCTCTGTTTTCTGCCAGTGACTTTGTGTAAAGGTTGGTTTTTCAGTTGGTATGCCTGATTTAATTGCTCTTTTGATGAATCATATTCAGCCTTTTAATAAGTCGATTGCATGCAAACTTAATAAACACGTCATTAATATATTACAATTGGAAATTATCGTAAGAATTGTGTAAATACACAGTATGTCTGCTTTATTTCATAGACAAGTGCTGCAGCACATTTTGAATTGATCTTTTTGTCTGCTGCTGGGGGACAGAGCGAATCCTAATAATTTGTCAAAGGTGGACTTCTTGTCCAGGCCAACCATTCACTTTATGGCTGATTAAAATCTTCTGTCCATCGTATCCACAGCTCCCCTCCCAAGCGAATGTATGCGCTGTACCACACCACTTACAACGGGAACACTGCCCTCTCCAGGGGTCTTCACCACTACAGCAGGTTTTTACTTTACTTTTTCAGAGTTCTTAAATCCAAAGTGCAATTTTATAATTGGTAATGAAATCATAACGTTAAATAGTTTGAATATTTTGATCTATTAATGTTTTTTCCTTTGGTTTAAACATAAACATAAGAACAAAGAGAAGTGAGACAGAAAAAGGTTGATCTTCAAATTCAAATGAAATGAAAAATAATGGAGCTGACTGTCATGTGTTTAAAGCCACATGGATGAAACAGTTTTTTTTAAAAACCTTTGAGATTATGTAAGTGGTGCTTTAGAAAAAGTAGTCAGCCAAGAAATTACTCAAAGTTAAAAAAGTTTTCTGTAAGAAAGAAAAATAATTGGACAGACAAATATATAAGGTTATGTGCAAATTAGGTTATGTTAAAGACAAAAGAAACACTTTTCTAAATCATTGTCTCAACATTAAACTTGAAAGAAATGCTTACAGCAGTTAATTTACATGCAGTATGTTGGAACAGTGCAAAGTACTTCCAATGACCATATCTACTGTTTACTGTACGTTCATCTGACCTCCAAGTGGCTCAATGAGCTCAGTAGATAGAAAATAACAGTAAATAACAAAACTTGTGTACAAATAAGAAGTCTAACTATAACATAATCTCCAGGATTTTGTCTCTCTGGTCCATCTTTGGTTAAAACAAGTCTGTTTTTTACACATGAAGTAGCCAGAAGTTTTATACAAGTACAAGTGGTGATACTTGAATAAATGCAGATCCACCAGGTTCTGCAAAAAGCTTTTTCCCTGCTGCCATCAGACTGTTAAACTGTTAAACTGCAGTTGAACTGCCAAATTACAACCCACAAACTCTGCACAACATTTGCATTTTTTGCACATTTTTGCATCATTGCAGCTCATATAGAATTAAAAATGCTATTGGACTCCTAGTCTTAAAATTGCACAAACAAATGCATTCATGCACAAATGCCCTTGCACTATCCAATCTGTACTTAAATGATGTCTCTTTTTTGTTACATTTCAACTGTTTGTATACTGTATATTTAAAATCTACTGTTTACTTCTAAATCTCTGCCGCACCTAAAACTGTAATTTAACTTCTACTGCGATTTACAAAAGCTGTACGAAACTAAATTTCGTTCTGTACGCACTTTGTGCATACCGAATGACAAATAAAGTTGTCTAAGTCTCGAAGTCTAAGTCTAAGTCTAATAATATGACTCAAGTAAAAGTAAAAAATACAGTGCAGTAAAATTATTCCTAAAAGTACCTTCTGTTCAAAAAAATCACTCAAGTAAATGTAACTGAGTAAATGTAACTAGTTACTACCCACATCTGGCTGTCATGCCTGAAAAGTAGTAAAAAAGTCTGAAGAAAGCCTGCAGCATAATTAATCAAGGCCAATTTAAAAGATTATAACAGAATCTTACTTCTTGGAAGTAAAAAAAAAAATATGAATGGGTGATTTAAGACTTTTGCACATTGCTGTAGTTGTAAAAGCTGCGTATTGCTCACATGCTTGCCTCTGTCTCCATTCGCAGCATGGAGGACACCTGCAGGTTACCGCCAACATGCCTCCCATACCCTTTCAACTCCAGCGGAAACCCTCACCTCCATCACCTCCACCAGCACCACCACAGCCACCAACACAACCACCAGCACAACCACCAGCACCAGCCGGGTCAGAAGCAGCTGGAGCCCGTCCTGCTGTGCGACGTTCCTCCCTATCAGAGCAGCATGGGCGGCGTGGGCGGGGCAGGGGGCGGGGCAGGGAGCGGGGCGGGAATGGGCGCGGGTCTGGGAGGGGGCGACGGGACGGTGGCCAGGAGCTGGGCGGGAGGAGGGGAGGCTGTGAGGATCTTGGCGAGACGCGTCACTCCAGATGGGAAGGTGCAGTACCTGGTGGAGTGGGACAACGTGGGTCTGTACTGAGGCTGAGCGGGACGACGGCAGACGCCGACTGTCACAGGACCCTTCTGTGTTCCATATGTGGCGGTGTGTAAAGAACGAAGAAAAAACCCGAAACATGGTACGGATGGAGGTTTTCTTTCGCAGCATCAGCTCAGTTTCGACATCATCCTAACCTCAGTACTTGGTGTTCCTCTTTGCTAGTGTTCCTCTGATATTTGTACTGTTAACTTTGGAATATGCCTTTGCATTTATCATGTTTTACAGTGATGATGGACACTACTACGTCAACCTCCAGATAAATAATCAGTGTTTCACCCTTATTAGGAAAACAGTTCTAAGGGTTTATATTATGTATATACTCTGCTGCAGGTATACAAAGTAGTAGAAGAACACCTTCTGTTTCTTTTGTATTTTACAGTTTTTAATTTATAATTTACCTGAGAAATGTTTATTTTCCTGCTTCATCATAGGTAACCTTGATCCCAAATGGGGAAAATATTGGGACTGTGTGAAAATACCTACAAATAAAACAAAAGAAAGTGATTCTTTCTGTAAGTGGGACTTTTATTATATTTTCTTTATTGTGACCCCGACACGTTTAGGAAAGCTAAAACTTCACTTTGAGTACACTGTCACGGTTGTCACAGTTCTTGGTTTTGGTTTGTAGTTTGATTCCCGGTATCTTACATTCAGACTGGTTTTCTTGTTTCTCTGTTGCTCTCTCTCGCCCCCTGTTGCCACTAGCTCTCTCTCCCCAGTTTCTCTCCAGCTCCTCCACACCTGTGACCAATAGGGCTTGGGCGTCATGACGTATTACTTTGTGTGGCTGCCATATTGAATGCCTCCGCCACCGCTACTCAGACTACTGCCTATGACTACCGCGTACTGTACTCCCTCTCTCAGCCGTGTTTTAATTTGATTAATTTTACCTTAACTTGATTTCAACCATGGTAAACCGTTGCTGTGCTGTTGTGGGCTGTAACAGCGCAACACATGATCGCCATGGGAAAAACATAGAAAATGGGTTAACTTTCCACCGCTTTCCTGCCTGGAGGCGCAACCACGGAGTCGTCGGCTCGCTTGGATCGCGGCTTTAAGACTACCGATCATAACTTTCCACAGTATCCCGATGTCAATGAGAGTGTGTTCCCTGCATTTTCATTCTGGTAAGTTAAAGATGCACGGTTTTATGTTATAGCCTACATTGTTTCTTTCCTTCAACCGCGACACCACATACATGCACATAAATACTAAAACGGCAGCGGGAAAAGGCTCAAATACGTGACAAACCCGGAGGGTTTAGGGAGGTTTGGCAGTTAACGTTACAAACTACACCTTTGAAACACATAGCAACTAGTTTTATGATTAGTATGGCTGGATTGAGTTATCTGAGAAACTGCTCGTTCATGCGTTTGTTTAAAAAGGGAAATGTATCGATAGTAGAAACAATGATCAGCAGCGCTGCTATTGGCTGTTCAGCATGGCCAAAGAACGCCCACAGTTTTTCTCTCAAGCAGAACACGAGCTTTTAATGGAAGGTTATGCCGAATTTGAGTCATTAATTAAAACAACAGGGAACACCTCAAAGTCTGTTAAAGCCAGGAGAGAGGGCTGGCAAAAAGCAGCAGACAAATTAATGCGTAAATACTGTCCGTGGTAGATGTTTCTATCACTTTCTACAGAATGAATTTTTGCTTTTTAATAATTTAATATTTTCATATCAGAGCCTCCACGGGACCCACTAGAACATGGGGACAAGTAAAAGTGAAATACAAGAATATTCTACAAAATGGTTGCCTTTAATTATTATATTTTATTTTAAAAAAAAAACCACTTGTTGGCAACAGATCCAATATCGGTGTCATTCCTTAGGAAGTAAAGGACGCGTGCCAACTGGTAATTTTAACAAAAAATTCATTATCTCTAAAAAAATCAAGTTCTTCCTTTTCCAAGTCATACACAGTTTACACGGTAAAACTGTATTGCTCCGTGTCTAGATAATCCATCCATAGTTTTTTTTCTAATACAATATACGGCTCGACAGGAAGCAAGCCTTTCAAAGTAAAACTAAACTTCACAATAAAATGGCCTGCACAAATCTTTTTACTGAATATGATATAAATAAAAAGCAAACCATCATACAAATAACTTAAATAGTTTCTATTTATGGCTCTAACAGCACCTTTTTCCTCTTTAAAAGCCACTGTTAAATGATGTGTTTGTCTGTTTATAACAGCCACCAAGAATCTCTACAATTACACTGTCGCACACACACTCCTCCGCTTATAAAGCATACATGAAATAAATTTGCGCACGTTGCTATGACAACAAGTCCAGGATGAGTTTCGAAGAACCAAACGATCCAAGATCATGCCAAATCGTCAACAATCAAATCCAGCTAACTGAGTTAGCAACGTACGAAGAAGGGACCCCTGGTATTCCGAATGTGTCAAACTCACTGAGCTATATAATATAGCTCAGTGGTCAAACTGACCTGCGCAACACCAAACTGACCTGCGTGCTCATGGGCGCCTGACGTAAACATGACGTATTTCTGCGTTGGCGAGTGGCATAAATATGCTCCCGATACAACCTTTCTGTTTGAAAAAAATAAAAGAGCTGAAAATTGTTACTTACTCAGTAACAGTTGGACCGTAATTGGTCCATTCTGGACAAACTCTCCCACACTTTAATTGAAGCCCCCTCTATCGCCACTGTGCAGAAAAGAATGATTAGACTTAGACTTAGACAACTTTATTGGCATTTTGTATGTACAGAGTGCATACAGAACGAAACTTCATTGCATACAGCATATGACAGTGGGTTGCAGGTGGAATAGGCAGCATTACAATATTATGCAATACAGAGATCCCTCTATGTATGCTCCAACCTCGGGGAAAGCCACAGGAGAAGATAAGGTGCTGTACTGTTGAAAAGAATCATACTGAAAAATGTTTTGAACTGAGGTGAACAGCAAAACATCCAATTCTTTTATTTTATTTATTTATTACCTTTAGATTTACTGCAGTAGTGATATAAATACAATACAAATATTTCTCACAGTGGGATGTTTCCCTCTGAATAATTGCACACAAATTAACCTTGGATTTATTTTTATGAATTAATGGGGGCCATCCGAGTATTAAATCCTTAAGTAATTCCAGAGACTCTCAGCCGGATTAAGGTCTGGACTTTAACTAGGCCACTCTAGGACATTTGACTGTTTCTCTTTAAGGTGTTGCTTTAGTGGTGTGTTTAATGTCCTGCTTAACGTTGACTTCCAACCTAGTCCCACATCTCTGTAAAACTCAACCAGGTCAAGAATTTCTTTAAATATTGCAACATCAGTAGTTCCATTTGGAGAAGTTTCCCAGTCCGAGCCACTGAAAAAACCTCCTCACAGCATTATTCTGCCACCACCATGCTTTGATGTGACTGTGCTGCTCTCAGCATTAGTTTTTAAAGTGATCTGATCAGAGATCACCAAACTTTAGGTTTGGCTTTCATATTTCATATTTGTGATTGAGAATGTTTTGCAGGCCTGAAATGGAGGAATCTGGTTGTTGTTGACAAAGCTGTACGTCACCACTCCCGTCATTTTATGAAGAGCTGCTAATCAATCATTTCTTTACAGCATCACTATTCCAGATCAGCAGTGTTCAGAAACAGGTTGAAAAACATGCTATTGATGACATAAAACTAATAGTTTCACCTAAACTCACCTAAATAGGAAATAAATAAATAGGAATTTGGAAAAGGAAAGTGTTTTTCCTCTTTGACTAATGAGTGAAAAAGAAACCAATATATTCATATGGTAAAAACATGCTGTATCTACACCTCCGCTGTAAAAAGTTGTGTTTGAAAGCAGTGAGTGTGTTCCTCCAGTGAAGTTACAGTACCACAATTCTGGGTCTTAAAGTCGGGTCACATCGAACCCAAGGAGCTTGTGAGCCTAAAAACTCAAAACCATCACACTGATGAAAACTTCTTGGTATACTTCCAACAATCCCCGCTATTGTTCTTGAAAATTAAAATCAAAGCCAACCGTGAACAGCCTTGTAAATTATTCAGACGGGAATAATGAACTGCCAAGTTTGTCCTGAAGGAGGGTTTAGCTACTTTGTGTGTGGCTAAGAATTTACGGCTGCTGCCAGCAGGAGAAGACAGATGTTCATCCTGTGTTTGTGCCAGCTCTCCAGACGAATGCATGGGCCAAATCCTGAAAACTCAGACAAATAACATTTCTGTTGGCGTTTCTGAGATGCATCACTGCAGAAATGTTGCTGGTTTTTCTGCTGTCTTTTCAATGTGGAAACATGTAGCTCCTCTGAAAGCTCAGGGGTTGCTGTGAAACTTTCTTGAATTTTGCCAAAAAAAACTAAAGATATGATAAAATAATAACTTTTGTCAAGATACATTTTTCATGACGACATTTTTTTTTTGGAGTGAACAAATAATAATTGGCTTGATTGATGATTTGTCCAGGATTTACATTCAGAGCTGCACTGTGTGGCAGATTTATTTGCACCTCTGTAACTAAACCAAACCCAAAGGTTGTCATTTTGACCTAATTTGTCAGGTTGAAAGGAAACGGAGCCCTCAAAACCGTGGATTTTAGGATATTAAAAATGCAAAAATCACTTACTGACTTTTTTTAAACCTACAATAAACTAAATATGCAATACTATGATATAATAAGCGAAGTAGTCCGATTGCGGAGGATATATAAATCCCATAAAAATGGTAAATGGGCTGAAATTATATAGTTCTTTTCCAGAAATACTGACCACTCAAAGCGCTTCGTACTATAGCCACATTTAGCCAATCGCTCTCACTAACGTGCACACATTCATACATCAATACACAGATCGATAGGCAACTTGAGATTAAGTGCCTTGCTCAGGAGCACATCCACATATAATAGGGGGAAGCTGGAATTGAACCCACAACCTTCTGATTGCAAGACAACTACTCTACACATTTTGCAAAAATGTTTAACACAATGCATTATTAAAAAGGCTTACAATTTTTTGGGGCTGAAATGTTGTGAAATCTTGATACTAGATGGTGTTCGTTCTTTTTCATAACACTTGCCGTATTTAGCCAAGTTGAAGGAGTGCCCAAGCCTGTCTTCGAGTAAAAGTTGCTGCATGTTTGGGGTCCTACTTACAAGTAAATTAAAACAGGCTAACAGAGAGATTGTTAGAAGAAACAAAACTTTCAGTTGTATCTAAAATGTTTAATTTTAAGAAGATTTCAATTTGTCTGCAAATATCTTGGCCTAATTTTTGTATACCGGTTTTGGTATATCTCATAGGTATATTATATATTTAATGAAGATTAAACACATCAGTGGCAGAGTACTTACTCTCCCTATCTGCTGGAATTCCATATTTACATATTTACAGTATTTAACTCCTTAAAAGTGAACTGTGCCTGCAATGACTGAGCTTCACCACTAGATGGAGTCCACGCTTCAACATCCGGACCTCAGACAGCCACTTCCTTGTGCTGCATTCACGTGTCTCTGAGAAATTATGATGTTCCAATGATGGAAATTAAGATCTTATTTGAGCTTATTTTATGTTTATGAGAACCCAAACCTGGAACAAAGAAATTATAGCAAGTTTACAAGATAAATGAGTTTAATGTAGCGTGTTTGTCTTTAATGACTTTAGTGTGAAGTTTATGGTAAGGTTTTCAATTAAAACTGAGCCATCTCCTACAGATCAATATAACAGCGCTCAAAATGTAATAGGTTGAACATTAAACAAACAGTATTTTCTCTTTACATTCTAACAAGGCTAGACTGACTGTTACCTCATCTAGGGTTCTTTTTTTATCTATCTATCTATCTATCTATCTATCTATCTATCTATCTATCTATCTATCTATCTATCTATCTATCTATCTATCTATCTATCTATCTATCTATCTATCTATCTATCTATCTATCTATCTATCTATCTATCTATCTATCTATCTGTATATACACTCACCGGCCAGCCGCTCTATTAGGTACACCTTGTTAGTACTGGGGTGGACCATTCAACAAGGTAATGGAAACATTCCTCAGAGAGTTTGGTCCACCTTGATGTGAAAGTATCACACAGATGCTGCAGATTTGTCAGCTGCAATTTCCAAAATGCGAATCTCCCGTTCCACCACATCCCAAAGGTGCTCTGTTAGATTGAGATCTGGTCACTGTGGAAGCCATTTGAGGACAGTGAACTTACTGTCATGTATAATAAACCAGTGTGAGATGAGTTGTGCTTCATGACTTGGCACGTTACCTTGCTGGAAGTAGCCATCAGAAGATGGTACACTGTGTTCATAAAGGGACGGACATGGTCAGCAACAATACTCAGGTGAGCTGTGGTGTTGACACGATGCTCAATTGGTACTAAGGTGCCCAAAGTAGGCCAAGACAATCAGACCCGGCTGCTGAAACACATTACAGGGGAGCATTCTATTTTTTTCAGGAGGGCACACTTTTTCAAAAAACATTTTATATGCTTGAGGCGGAACAGTGGCTCTGTGACTACTTCTACAGTGCTGAAAAAGAAATCCAAAAATCTAAAAAAACGAACAAACAAAAACCAATAGTGTTGTCAGTGTTGCCAAATTTGGCAATATTTCACTCAATTAGGCTTCTTTTGAACACATTGAGCTGGAACAGAAATAGCTTATGGGCAGGTTGTAAAAAATTGGGAAGCTTTTCACAACATTTGTTGGTTTTTAGAAAGAATTACTAACAAAATATATCAAAATAGTTGTCAACGTCTGGCAGAAAACTAAAACCATTTTAATAAAATGCCATCTCCTTGAACTCATTTTACTGGTCAATCTATTTTTGAAATGAGTCAAATCTGTCCAATCTGACATCATCAATGAATAATAGTTAAAATGAATAATATTGATCAATAGTTATAAAAAAAGAAAAGAATAATGGTTAATCAAGTGTCACTGTGAAATTGTATTGGTCAATGTAAACACACCAAGAGGGGTTGAGTTCTACTTATCAACTTAAAAATATTTCATGGCCGTGTGAAAGAGGAATGTTTGATTGAGTCCTGTAAGAGGAATTAGTTTTGAATTGATTTATTTCAGACACACGAGTATACAATAAATCACAATGTATGTCCTTGTAACATAAATTAAGAAAACTGTCTAAAAAAAAGGATGTATTGGCAGAAGCAATAAGCTTATAATGCCCACCCTACAAAACAACTCATGATTAACAACTCATGTTGGGAAGTTATTGATACGTTTTTTTTTTACAAGTTGATATATCATGATTGTTAAAGTGATCCTGTGTGTTATTTGGTTGTCTGATTGTATATTTTGTGCGAAGCCTGTACATGCAAAGTTCTTTTTCTTTGCTTCAGCACAGTTGTGTGCTAATGGCATGTTCTGATGTGTTTAATAGTTCTGTGCTTTTAACATGAGAGAGTTGAAATTTGGGCTTGATTTATTCTTTTAAGTTGGGCAGGTTTTATGCTGGAAACTAACAGTGAGACAACCTGTAGCACTGTGTCTGGACTCAAAAGTTCAACATAAGCTACACGCTGATAAACATGAGCGCTGGTGTCAGGCTGAACACTGACTGGCGTAAACATTCATACTAGCAGAGGTTCTGTAATCACAGCAGCTAGGGAGAACAAGGATCAGAGCAAAGCAGAGTTCCCTTCTGCCTTCAAGTAACCCAAATTTCTTCAGTTTTTCTGCTTGGTTCTGCTCCTTGTGCTCCTAGCTGAAGGCTACGAACGTCTGACCCAGCGATCCGCCCCTCTCACGCAGTGATTGGCTAGCATTTTGCCTTCAGTCATTGAATTGATTGGTTTAATTGGATGATTGACAAATCAAAGTTAGTACTAATAGAACGATGGCCACTCCAAGGTATAAAAAAAAGAAAAAAGAAAAAAGACAGCTTCCAGTCCAGGGTGGCACGGCTGGGTCAGCGGGCGAGCACGGCCCCCCAATGCACGCCCATGCCGCCGGGTCTGAAGACAATATCCCCCACACCATTACACCAGCAGCCTGAATCGTTGATACAAGGCAGGATGTATCCATGCATTAATGTTGTTGATGCCAAATTCTGACCCTACAATCCGAATGTTGTAGCAGGCAACATTTTCCTGATTTTCTATTGTCCAATTTTGGTGAGCCTGTGTGAATTGTGGCCTCAGTTTCCTGTTCTTAGCTGACAGGAGTGGCACCCGGTGTGGTCTTCTGCTGCTGTAGCCTATCCGCCTTAAGGTTCGACGTGTTGTATGTTCAGAGATGCTCTTCTGCATACCTTGGTTGTAAGGAGTGGTTATTTGAGTTACTGTTGCCTTTCTATCAGCTCAAACCAGTCTGGCCATTCTCCTCTGACCTCTGGCATCAACGAGGCATTTGCACCCACAGAACCGCCGCTCACTGGATATTCTCTCTTTTTTGAACCATTCTCTATTCTTTCTTAAGTAAAGTCTTAATAACAGCTACTTAAAAAGCTTGTGGTACATATCAATTTACTAAGGATAGATTAATCATGTCTAAAATAGGGGCATTAATCAAAGGGAACACCTCCTTAAACAACTTGGTTGGGATTTGGTCTAACATACAAGTAGAAGTTTTAGATTAAGCTAAAACTTTAGATACTTTAGGAAGCTCTACTGCTTCTAACTAGTTCAAACACCACACAGGTTCTAAAGATTACTCCAACGCTGCCTCACTTACTGAGGACAAGGTAATCATGTTTGGGAGGATGCCAAATTATTTTATTTTTAATGGAATCAATTTTATTTATGAATCCCATAAAGTCATTACTGCTAAGAGCTAAGGGAATGGAAGGATCAACGGAGCTATGACTCTGGGTAAGTTTGGCAATTGTACTAAAGAGAAATCTAGGATTATTTCATTCTCCTCTATTAATGATGAAAAATATCCTGCTCTAACTCTGTGAAGGGTCTTTTTATACAACAGTAGACTGCTTTTCCAGATTAGGTAGGATTCCTCTAGATATGTAGAGTTCCAATTTCCTAATGTTGTGCTTTAAAGAATGTAGCTCTGAATTAAACCAGAGATCCAGTTTCCTGTGAATAATCACCTTCTTTTTTTAAGCGAGCTACATTGTCTAATGCAAAACGCAACAAGGAAGTAACACCATCAACAAAGGCATCAATTTCTGAATGGGAAGAAACTACATTGTTGCTATCTGCTGGGCATTTCTGTTATACTGAGGAAATTAAAAGGGGGTAAGACTCTTATTAATGTTGTATCTAAAGTTTGATACAACATTATCTGATAAAGATCTACTATAGTGAAACCTTCCTTTGGGGGTGGATAACTCAGTTAAATTGAACTCAAAGGTACCACAGAAAATGGTCACATATAACAAGGTTGTGAGGAAATACTGTTAATTCTTCGCAATCAATGCCATATGTCAGCACAAGATCCAAAGTATGAAGGCAAGAGTGCATCGGTTTATTAAAATTTTGACCAGGAAAAAAAAAAAAAAAAAAAAAAAAAAAAAAAAAAAAAAAAAAAAATATATATATATATATATATATATATATATATATATATAAACTGCTCTCTCACCCACCTTTCATACTCCTGAGCGGGATGGGCGGCTCTCCATTTCTCAAGCTCGGGTCCCCAGCTGTGAAAGTTTGTTTACAAATATAGAATATATTTTATTGAAATATTATAAGTGAGTTTTATTTATTGCTGATTGTTGTTCCATTGATATCTGTTGCTTGAGAAGATGTAGCCATTGTGATGTATTGATTTTCTTTCTTTTTTTCCAGTCTGGCAGTATTGTTTTCTTGGCGACTGTTAGGGCTTCAAGCAGTAGTTTTTGGGTTTGTTCTGAACGTATTTTCAATTCTTCAAGATTACCAATTAGTCAGATGGAAGGGGATAGTTTTATGTTGTGGCCAGACTTTTGAGACAGTTTGATGATTATTTCTTTCCATAAGTTTTGTATTGATGGACAGAGCCAGAATGCATGGAGGTGGTCATCTGATGTGTTAAGTGTACAGTGGATGCAAATGTCTGATTCTGTGAGTCTCACGGCGAGCATCCTGTGCTCTGTGAGGTGTATTCCATGCATTATTTTATATTGTAATAACTGTATATTGGGCTTGTTGTTCATAGTGAAAATATTATGTCAGACACTGTTCCAAAGTTTATTATCTGTATGGATATTAAGGTATTTTTCCAATTTATTAATCAGAATTTGATTGTTGGTTGAATATATTAGTTTATATAATTTTGAGACTGTTTTTTGTTAATTTTGTGATTTATTGATGCTATCTAATAGTGATGGCTGGTATTGATGTCTACTTTTGTTTTGATGGATTGTTTTAATTGATTATATCGAAGAAATTGTTTCCTGTCAATGTTGTATTTATCAATAAGCTGTTGAAATGTTAGGAAGTAATGCTGTGTCATGGCCTTTTCTTTCCATTTGATTCCAGATAGGAATGATAAATATAGTTTTTCATTTTACTGATCTTCCACCAAGCTGTCAGAGTTGCTGTGATTTCTGGATTTATAAAACAGCTGAGATGTCTAACTGTGTTGCTAATGAATGGTAAATCTTTTATTAATATGTCTTTGCAGTCAGATTGTTTGATGTTCAGTGATAGGTTCAGTGTGTCCATTTGATTAGGTATTGTAATTTGTTAGCTAAGTAGTAGTGGTGGAAATTTGGTGCTTCTAGAATATTTGACTGTTGTAGTGTTGTTAATTGGTATTGGTAAAGGTATTTTATTTTTGCAGTAAAATTATGTTATAATTGTGCCCAGAGTGGTGAAAAAGGCTGCTGTTGGTCTAGTATGGATCATAGTAAATGACTAGTTAAGTTTAGGTGATATCATCATCTTAATGGTGTTAATGCATCCTGGAATTGAAAGGGGGTATTGTCATCAATCGTCGTAAATCATCTTTTATGTTTTTCAGTAGAGGGGTAAAATTCGGGTGGAGCAACTTGGGGAAGAATTGTAAGCCTAAGTATGTAATCTGGCCAGTAGATGGTGGTAGGTAAGGGGTCTGTGATGTGTGAAAATTGGTGTCTCGATTTATTGTTAATCTGGTAGATTTGTTCAAGTGTATTGTATAGACTGAAATTTTTAAATATGTATTAATGACTTGGATCAGTTCTTTAACTGATTTTTTTTTTTAGGAACAGTAGTACATTATCTGCATATAAACAAATTTTGCGTATTATATTATTGGTATGAATGCCTTCAATAGTAATGTTTTGAAGGATTGCTGTTGTTAATGGTTCAATGAAAAGTGCAAATAATGAAGGTGATAGTGAGCGGCCTTGTCTAGTATCTTTGATAATGGTCTTCAACTATTTTATTTTGTCCTTTTGTTTTTTTTGTGTGTACATAGTTCTTTAGCTTAGCTTCTTTTTTTATCTTAATTTCGCTTAGTAGTTTAGTTAAGCTTCACTAGCATAGTAGAGGGGATTTGTTGATTGAAACAGTGTTAATTCATATAAACAGCATTCTATATTGATGTTCTCTGGATGTTCATTTTATTTCTGTTAATAAATTCTTGAACTTGAAGAGAAGTTGTCACTTACTTATTGTATATGTGTACAGAGTTTGGTGTTAAAAGAATGCCAGTGCTCGAATCAGCCTTTCAACTATTGTCTTAATATCAGCTGTTAGGGCTGATATTCACCAGACAATACTTAAGGGACCGAAAGTTATTTATTAAACAGTAAATAACTTAAAATAGTGTGTAATGGCACAACACCAGCGACAGCCCCAAAACACCACTGCTCTAAAGGAGATCTGCATGGAAGATTGGGCCAAAACATCACCTACAATTTGTCCTGGTGAAGACTTACAGGAAACGTTCAACCCCTTTGATTGCCAACAAAGGTTATGCTACAAAGTATTAAGTTGAACTTATGTTATTAGCCTAATACTTATTTTCCACCAAAATTTACAAATAAATTCTTTGAAAAGCCTACAATGTGATTTCCTGGATTTCTTTCTCCTTTTGTCCTTCATAGTTGAAGTGTACGTGTGATAAAATTACACACCTCTCATCTTTCCAAGTAGTAACCTGCTGATTTGGCTTTGTTGTAGTTATAACACCAAACCTGGTATCCAAGTTATGTAACTTTTGGTACATTTAATATTGTTGCCCACTGAGCATCTAAAGTATAATGTGTTTTGAATCAGAGATCAACAAGTTTAACCTTTCTCCTACTCAAACCAGTCATATAAATTACTTTTTATACTCACATGGAACACCTTCAGTAAGAAAGCAACACTTTGTAAATGTTAGAAACTGTAAAGATTAATCAGTTTTACATATAGTTCAACTTTTATGTTTGCTGTTAATTGGTGGCTATCTTGTCTGCTAAAATTAAATTAAATATATATATATATATATATCTGTGTTGCCCTGTGACAGACTGGCGACCTGTCCAGGTGAACCCCGCCTCTCGCCCAGTGAACGCTGGAGATAGGCACCAGCAACCCCCGCGACCCCATGAGGGATTAAGCGGTTTGGAAAATGGATGGATGGATGTGTATATATATATATATATATATATATATATATATATATATATATATATATATATATATATATATATATATATATATATATATGAAACAGATTTCATGTTAAGATGGCGAAAGAAATGACCAATGAGTGTAGGCAGAAGCGTGACCTTGTTACATCAATGCTTGCAGTCACCAAATTTCAGGATTTACATTTTAATTAAACTAATTTAAATGAGGAGAAAAATAACAAATATAATGAAAGGGAGATTAGAAAAAATTAACACATAGTTCAGTTTGGGATGGATCCAGTCTCACAGTCAATGATGGTGATCAAACCTCACTTTATATTTGTTTACCACCTATTTTTTTCTACAGGTTTCCTTAATGTCATACAAAAGGCACTTTTAACATGCCTCATTATGCTCATTCCTCACTTTTACCACTCCCATAGATGTAGTGTTTTTTTTAAATATCTGTTTAGACCTTTACTGTTTTATACATATGTTGACCTTTAAGTCCAAGGTTTGTTTCTTTAACTTCAAACTTGGGAGTGGTAGTAGATTACTGGATGCTTTGCAAAACAGATATGTACATATTTGTGCTAAATCTTGAAATTTTGAGTTATGCAATTTAGTGAATATTTTATTTTTTAGGTTACCTTTATTTTTAACCATTTACTTTGTAATTACTTTCTAATTTCCTATGAAAAACAACAGGTTTATTGTTAGTTTTCTTTGTATTTTCCTGTATTTCTGCACCTTATGTCAAATAGGGAACTGTCAGGGAGGAATATAACTTGTATGGAGTTTACACTTGCAGTGGAAATGCAAATATTTGACATGAGAAAAGTTTATTTGTTGTCAATCACTATAATCAAAAGTCAGGTGAGAATCAATGGCAGTTAGTCTGTTTAACTAGCAAATATATTAAGGATATGAAGAGTGTGAATGCTTGACACTTTAAATATAATAAACTGCCAGATATTGCAAGATGTCCTTATGATTAAATTTTTGTACACAGTGGTATTGCATTAACAATTATAAATACAAGGAATTGTGAAGCTCTGCTGTAATCTAACAGGGTATTTAGAAATATATTTAAAAAAAATATAATTTTGGACTTGTCACAGCCTTTATTTGTCATCTAATTGGATAAACACATACAAAAATTATGACTTTTCATATATTCATATTACTTAATATGTACATATATAATTAACTTTTATGTGGGTAAACTTCTGTGAAATATTTTTAACCTTCTTGCTAACTTCTTTTATTAAATTGACATTCCTCCATAATTCTTATCTTTTTAAAACATTTTTCTAGTTATTATTGTTAATATTATTATTATTATTAGTAGTAGTAGTAGTAGTAGTGGTAAAAGTAGTATTCATTAATCCTCCATAATATCAGTTATTTAGGCATTTATGTAATATTTGCTCCTACTTCATGTTATTTTTAGAATTTTGTAATATATATATATATATATATATATATATATATATATATATATATATATATATATATATATATATATATATATATATATAGTTTTAAATCTATAATTCTTAATTATAATCCACAGATAGACTTAGAATAATTGTTTTTATATCTACTTTTTATTATTTTATTTATATTTGTTGTATATTTTTAGCATGTTAGAATTATAAAGTATTCATTTGTTCATTCAAGCTTTTATCGAACTTTTTAGATTAATAATAAGACCATGTAAATGACAGTATCATATTCTACCTACTAGATTCGTCACTGTTGATCATGGGCTAAGTAAATTATATCATAACCTCCTCACGCACGCACGCAAGCACGCACGCACGCACGCACGCACG
Organism: Fundulus heteroclitus; assembly: GCF_011125445.2. Classification (NCBI taxonomy): domain Eukaryota; kingdom Metazoa; phylum Chordata; class Actinopteri; order Cyprinodontiformes; family Fundulidae; genus Fundulus; species Fundulus heteroclitus. The sequence goes on from NC_046363.1 coordinate 43,099,210, forward strand.
CGCGCAGGCGCATCTGAAGCAGTGAATTTACACTAACTCAGATATCATCATGTTCGCCAATCTTTTCTGAGGGGCGCGCGCAGAATTGTAAAACGCACGAGTTGGAAATCAGTTATATAGATATTGGGCTGTGCGCGCGTCCACACACAGAAACGCGCACAAACCCACGCGCGTGCACCACCATCCCCACCTCCTTCTCTCTCTCTCTCTCTCTCTCTCTCTCTCTCTCTGCTCGTGCTTCACCCTCACACCTCAGCAGCAGCAGCGTGCAAATAAATACACGCGCACACACGCACGCACGCACGCACGCACACACACGCACACATACACACACATATTCCCGCATCCTGTATTCCTTATGCACCTCGCACCGGGCGCTTTATAAGCGGTCGTGGATTATGATGCCAGTTTTTATCACAGCGGAATATCGGCCTCTTCTTCTTCGACTGCAGCCGCAAACAGCAGTAAAATCGCGTGCTTTTTAGATTTCTTTTAAATCCGGGTTTATTTTGTAATTTGGTTAATACTACTGAGTACCGAGAGACCGCCACGACGCAAAGCCTCACGTCCGATGCTTTTGGAACATGTCCTATGTTCCCTTCCAAGGTAAGCCGGAGATTCCCCCCTAATTTTTGACACCCACTGCATCTATCTTCTCTGTCCTCCTCCCCTGTTCCCCTCCATCCCCTCTCTGTCTCTCTCTGTGCCCCTCTTCTCCCTGACTGCCATATGGAAATGTGAGCAGGCACCATAGCCGACAGGTGCGCGGAGATAGCCCAGAGTACCTGGTAGATAGATGCCCGCACGGGCGCGCAAAGAGATCCGGCGCAGCGTCTGTTCGTGGTGCATGCCGCAATTATAGTATCGTAACAGGGGATGCGTGCGCGCTGCTGTCATGGTGTACTCCTGCAAGTGGAGAACCGCTGTACTGCGTGGACGAGGAGCACACGCAGAAATGTGCCCGACCCTGTTATAAAAACCCACTCCCAGCGAGTTTGCGGTGACACTTGTTAGATGTCTCCGTGCACTTCCTGTTTGGCGAACGCCGCAAAAAAAAAAAAAGAACAGCATGATCTGAAAGATGTTTGCGCGAATTCAGCCCTAAATATTTCAGATCTTTCTGGGATTCTGTCCTGAGTGGACCCTATCCTGCCCTAAATCAAAGCGTAAATAAAAGTTTGGCCCCACTTAAATATGTAGATGACCTCTCCTCTGCCTGCTGGTCTTTCATTCCCTCACACTCCAGCGTGAGTGGGTGAAAGGCGCTTGGATGTACGGTGAAAGCCAGATTCCCTCAGTATCGCTGCTCTGCAACTGTGACTAATGCTATATGTGAGCAGGCGTGCTGCAGTGAGCTGCCTCACATCCACCCCAGCTGAAGCGTTCACTTTGCACTCTGTGTCTCTGTGACCAGAGGGTTAAATAAACAAGGAGAGTCAGATGAGAATGAGGCAGCGTAAAGTTTGGGAGCAGCTCTGAAGGACAGAGGGTGTCCAGGTTTGTGTGAGTACCTGCTGTATCTGTGTGTGGGTTCTGGAGAGAGTGGAGGAGTGCTGCATGTGAGGGTGAAACGAAGTAATGGAGTGTGTGTAGCGCCAGCTCTGTTATCCTTTGTGGGAAAAAAATCATCTGTGCCTCCAAATATCAAATCTCAACCTGAAAACCCCCCCTGGAGTGACCCCTGGAGTCAAAATCTGAGCCACACATGAAAAAGAGAGAGTGAGTGGAACTGCTGCAGCCGGCTCTTTCCCTTTTAACTCTGCTTCTTATTCCCTCAGAGCAGAGCAGATAAGAGCCAAAATGCCCTCTTGTGCAAATGCATCTATAGAAGTTGGTTGCATAATGCTGGTTGGTGATGCTCTGCCACTGTGTCTGCGTGTGTGTGAGCCCACTCGGGGAGTCATTGCCAGGAAATTGTGAGCACAGTGCCGCACCTTCAAAATCTGCCAGTGATGTAGTTTTTTCCCTCTGATTGCAATAATGTGCCCCCCTTTTCAGGAATAAATCATGTTTGATCCAGCTGGGGACGCATGCAGAGAGGTTTGCCTACTGGCCCCTTTTTGCTGTTTGTTTCGTTGTAATAATATTAATGTGTTTATTGGTAATGATACAAGAAGATGATGTAGTAAAATGTTTATGTTGCCGTTTTTGGTGCCCCGTCAAGAAAGAAATGTAGCATTGCTTATGTCTGTCAAGACCCAGTGAGTGAAATAATCTAAACGTAGGTTTGTAAACTGTATGAAAGTTCAGTATTTTTCCACATTTATGTCATAAATAACTTCATGTAATTTGTCTCAAGTTGTCAGCAATCAACATCTTACCAGCAGGGGATAACTCAGTATCTGTACTTTGCCTTGATGTCTCATTCCTGTTAGTCTAAGTTTAATTAACTCTAGTACAATTAGTTGTTTTTTTGGTTGAGGTTGTGCCAGGAACTATTTGGTGTTTCTTTACACCGAAGACAGATACCAATGAAGCTCCCATGTGGAACACCTTCTGCAAAAAATAAATAAATAAATAAATAAATAAATAAATAAAATAAAATAATAATAATAATCCTCATTATTTGTTATCGCAATATAGATTCTGATACAATGTGTCCTCTGCATTTCCCCCAACCCTTAGGCAGCAGAGCGTTCTGTGGCTCAGGGTCATGCTCAGGGTCCCAGAGTGGCAGTCTGTGGGATTTGAACCAGGGAACTTGTGCCCTTTCCAGATTGGATTGTGTTTAAAGACGCACCAATCAGAAGTCTGTGGCCAAGTTCTGATTTCCAATGTTTGTAAAGCTTTGACATGCCAATATCTGATTTTTTGTTTTAGATTTTGGTTTCACTTTATGAACTATCTAAGAAGATATAAGAACAAAATTAAGAATATTTCTTTTCAAGACGTCCTGTCATAAGTGGTCAATAGTTATGTGTTAGGGGCGAGAGACCACATCACGTTTAGTGTGTGTGTGAGAGAGAGAGAGAGCAGTACTGTCATAGCAGAACAAAGACAAAATGGTTTTTAAACTAACTTCGTATCAACAATTAGCAAAGTTAGCAAAAACAAGTGCCTTCTGTGTGTATATTCTGGGGTCTATATGCTCTTACCTAACTCTTGGATCTCAGAGTTTGGTCGCATAATAACTAACCCCCCCATGCCACTTGGCCCATTTAACTGTTTCTGCACATGAAACCCTGAAGAGAAGGTGACGATCATACAGTGCAGACATGTTTTATACGATAGATAAAGTGTGAGAAAATGACCGTGATTGGATACAGAGAAGTGAGGTGGAATCAGCGGATGAGACTGAAGGGTCCTGGTGAGTGAAATGTGTCAGACCTCAGAACCCAAACAGAGAGATAAAAATTTACTTCATCTTTGCCTGAGCTGGTCAGTCTGTACTGTTCTTCAGATATGAGGCTCAGGTCTTGCGTCAGACTAAGCATTTATTACAGACTGAAAACTTTCCGATTCCGGTCCCCAGCCAATTTAATCATGTGTGTCTAATTGAGTTTTGTGAATCTGGCCAAATTACCGCAGAGTTTGTTGTATAAATGTTGATTAAAACCCACTCAATACAATCATGCAGTAATGCACCAACCAGCTTATTTCCCATTCTGATCAGTGATGGGCGGGTCAAATTTAGTGCATAGAAAAAAATGAATACTTTCACTTCACTTTGTCTGAAAAAGCATTAAGAAGTTTGTTGTAGAAGGCTGTGTGGATGCATGCATGGCCACATCACATCCTCTAAACCACGGCAAATAATAGCTGCTCCAGAAATGTTTACAGTGTTGCACAAAAACTTCACTGCTTTTAGTTAAAATGTTGTTTTAACTGTCAAGCAGAGACTGAAGTATAGCTCATATGGGGGCGTGGGGAGGGGGGGATCTAGATTTGATAGAAATTAGTGAAGTTAGTTACAATTGGGCACAGTAGCACAAAAGCTGAGGTTCCTAGAGTCTGTGTAGATTATTTTATTAATTTGAAACTGAATTACAGCATATGTTTCTGTACAATCCCACTTTCTGGTCCGTCGTCACATTGTTTCAAATACAGTTTAATACTGTACAATACTGTGCATGAACAAGCATTCTGGCTGCATTCATGTGACTTTGAGACCGTCTAAAAGGGTTTAAAACAGGACAAATATCAGCAGGCATCCAGCTAGGCAGCTAGGCAGCTGCCCTACAACTGGTGGGTTGCTGGTTTGGACCCCTGCTCCAAACATCTCAGTTGTTGTGTCCTTGGGCACAGTGACCCGCTTTGGGTCCGGTGGAGCTGATTGTATAGCAGCTCTGCTTCTGTCAGTCTGCCCCAGGGCAGCTGTGGTAAGTTACCACCGTCAGCGTGTGAATGAATGCGTTGGGAAGCACTTTGGGGTTATGGGACTTAATAAAGCGCTATGCAAGTACTGGCCATTTACCTTCTAGTCACATTATGTTGGTTTGACAGAGAACCCCTGAAGCATCTTATCATCCCTCATGTTCAGAGAAACACGGATACGTCTTAGTGCCCATATTACGTTAATAAAGACTATTCATTCCTATAATTCCTATAATTTTTCAGCAAATGGAAAGTTTTTCAATGCTGCTTGTTTTGGATTTAGTCAAAAATCAGATGCATATGCTGCGATCCATTAACTGGGACAATCGTCTTTGCATTGAATTGAAAACTACCACATCTATCAAGGAACCTGGAGAAACTTTTTTTGTCTTTTACTGTCAATGTTTCTTATAGATCTTGTTAAATTTAATTTGCATCTTTTAAGTCATTAGAAAGAAAATCGGCTGGCCAGACTTCAAACATAACAAGAAATCCTTTTTGCACAGTAAAAACCTGATTGCTGCACCAGCGTTGGCATGGACGGGAGCTGTTGTAAGATTATAGAAATCTGCTTAGACAAGCCTTTACTTTCTGACTCCAGGAAAAACAAAATGAGAGGGCCAGAATAGTTATGCTCTACAGATAACATTTGTTCCACACAATCCTGCGTAAAAAAACCCTCTGATCTACCTGTTTAAATGAATAAAATCAACGAAATCAGTGCAATTTGATTTAACGCTTTTAACTGATCTAATTTTTCATTTGAAGCCAAAATGAATTAATTTAATTCCTTGAATGCATCACCTACATGCGCTCCAGACAGATCCTCCATCTTTCCTATACATTGGAAGCTCCATGGTTACTGGAGGTGATTATGTAACACCGTGTGATATTTATTGCTGCACAGTGACTCAACATCGAGAGGTAAAATATGTGGTAAGAGGGTTGATATTCCTTTGGCATTGACTTGTCAAGACGTACGTACGCACACTGGGGTGGTGGGGGGAGCACAGGGAGTTTTTGGTGGGAACAGGGGGAGTCTGAACAGTGCTGCAGATGTATCTAAGCCCACTATGAAGAGAATGTTCTGCTAATGTACGAGCCGAGCCATTTGCAGTCATGCCAAGTAGCGGCTCACATGAACAGGCAGTTAGTGGGAGGCAGGCAGCAGCAGCGATGGGCCTTCCTATCTTGGCAAAATCCTATTCTTTCCCGTATTCCTTCCCTTAAAACTCACACCTCCCTCCAGTCTTTCTCCTTTATCTCCTCCGCTGTGGTCGACCCCCGCCACCATGAACCGCCCACACGCGCTTCTCTACCTCCACAGCGTCTCCTCTGTGTCTCTTCTCCCTGACGGACGTGTCCGTGAGTGCAGATGGACAGTGTGGAAGCAGGCAGCCGGCCACACAGCCATCCCTGGCCTTGTCGATTTTACAGTAGTTTGATCCAGCAGCTCCTGTCAAGCATGACCGTAGTTAAAGAGACAGCGCACCGCCAATGCACTGCAGCACTCTTCCTCTCCCTCTTCTCTATCCATCTCTTTCTCCCATGTGACATAAGGGACTGTCTTACACCCCTCCACTACTTAGGCTGTGCCAAGAACCATCATCTGTTAGGCTATTACTGTACCGCATGCGCGAAATTCATCTAGGCCCTGTGCACTACATGATCCGTCAAAAGAGAAACCCCATTCATTCTCCAGCAGGCCTCCGAGTGCGGTGGAGATCCATTTTGAATAGACCTTTTCAAGTGTTTTTTCCTTTTAATTACTGGGCCAGTTGACCCAGTAATCGCCTGTTTTCAGTCGTCTGAATCTCTTCTGTTGGAGTCTCTTGGCCGACAGTGACGGATCTCTAGCGATGTTCTGCTCCGCAAATCAAAGAACCTGCTGTCCGAGTTCGAGGACGTTCTCAATTTGTTGATCCAAATCCAGTTTAGATGGGAATAGTCAGCACTTCTAAATGTCAAACCAGCCCGCGTGACGATGCCAGGGTGCTGAGGGGACGTCAGATATGCCATTATTTTGGCTCACAGGCAGAAGATTAACTAGGGTTCAGCTGACGTACATCTCACTGCGTTCACATTAAACTTCATGTTCATATCAGGTACAGGATGGTGCATAGTAGTCAGTTTTAAGTTTCTTTAATCAGTTTAAGAAGTCATGTACTGTTCAATTAATAGACCATGCAGAACCTGTTAATTCAGCGTCAGTATTAGTTTTGCCTTGTTTTATAATCTTAAAATACAAAGGTTTATTTTCAAAGTTTATCTCACTCACTGTTCAGTACCTTATAAAAACATTCCTACACTTACAGCTTTTTAACATTTCGTCTCAATAAAGCTGCAATCCTCGATGTAATTGTAAGTAGTAAACTGCAATCTTTGAAGCAAAAGGGAAATAATGCAAGGTTTTCAATTTTTATAATAATAAAAAACATTCCCTGCATGTGTATCCAGTTGAACTCAGACAATTCTTAGCTAAAAGTTATTTTTCATTCAATTACAGCTTTATTTATTTTTGGATACATCTCTACCAGCTTTACACATCTAGCAACTGAACATTTTGTCCATTTTATAGCTCAAGCTCAGTCAGGTTGCATAAAGAACACCTGTGAACATCAGTTTTGAAATCTTGACACATATTTTCTATTGAATGTTGATCTGGACTTTGACTAGGTCACTCTAACACAGTAGTGTGCTTTTATGAACAATGCCATGCCATTGGCTGTGTGTTTAGGGTTGTTGCCCTACTGGAAGGTGAATCTCCAGTCCTTCTAAGCTTCTAAGAGGTTTTCTTTCAGGATTTCTCAGTATTTATCTGCTGTCAACCCTTCATGAGCTCCGACAAGCTTCCCTGTCACTGCTAAATAAAAGCATCTTGACAGCATGATAATACCATCAACATGTTTCACCATGGAGATGCTGTTCTGCGTAGACCATGAAGCTCAGATATGGTTTCATCTGAGCAGAGAACTGTCTTTGAAATGTTTGATATGTCTCCTATAAGACTTGTGCCAAACTCTGAACGAGACTTCTTGTGTTTTTTTCCACAACAATGGCTTTCTTGTTGCAACATTTCGGTAAAGGCTGGAGTCGTGGAGTGCATGACTAATAGTTGTCTTGACAACAGAGTCTCCCACCTGAGCTGTGGATCTCAGTGGATCTCAGTGGATCCACTGAACTTACTCTCCTGTTATGAAGTTAGTCTCCTGATTTCTGTAAACTCCTCCACAAGTCTCTCCTTAACCTGTTGCCTGTGCTCCTTGGTCTTCATTTGTTCAGTGATGTCCTTTAACGAACCTTTGAGGCCTTCACAGAACAACTGGATTTATACCGAGATCAGTTTGCAGACACAGTTGGACTCTATTTACTAATTTGGTGACCTCTTAAGATACTTGCCTGCACTGAGTTTTATTTATGGGTATCAGAGCGATCTAAACTGAATGCATCTGCATGCCACACTTTCCATTTTTTAAATTGCAAAAACATTTCAAATCAATGTGACGTAACGTGAAGTTTGAGGGGTATGGATGCTTTTGCGATCACCGTGCGAGATGTTATGAACATGACGTTATCCAGACGTGACATTGGCTAAAACACGTAGACAGAGTTACGAACTAGCTCAGTAATGAAAAACAAGTTAATTTAAAGTTAAGTTTAAGGCTAGGGCCAATGTTCTGCATGTTTTCAAAGTACTTCTGGTTCGAGCTGTGAATATAATACTGGTTTTCAACATGACAACTAATAAAAATAAACTTAAATGGATCAGAAAAATTTCCATACATATAAAAACTTTGCGTCTGGTATCGCTATACTTTAGCTGGATTTAAGTACAGTGTACATTGGGGATCTCCTTTTGGTTTGTAGATTGCTTCAGAGGCACTATATTGTTTATTTTAAGCCAAATAAATGAATAACCTCTTAGTCCAGTTGTTTTAGCCCTCTACTTGTTCTAGCTCAGCATCATTTGGTTGAGTTTCAGCTTCAGTTGATCCTCTTTTCTCTGATGTCGTATCTGTTGCCCAACACTAAACTTGCTTTGTGAAAAATTCCTTAGCCCCCATCATAAGAGCCTTTAGTGATAGTGATAGTGTGTGTGTGTGTGTGGGGGGGGGGGGGGGGGGGGGTGGCTGGTGTGCTTCCTTGCTGCTGGAACTGAGTCGTTGGGAGGAGCACCTTTTAAGACTCAGCTGTGCTTTGGTTGGTTGGTAATTCGATTTTGCTGCAAAGCCTGAGAGGAATGACTCAATGGGTTTATGCAGAAGGAGCGAAAGCTTTTGCTTTTGATTGATCCGGTCAGGATTCAGCTGAAAGGTCAGGATGAGCTGCCTTCTCTCTCCTGGGCCAACCAGAGGGCTGCTGGTCTAGAGTAATGATCTCCCTCTGGATGTGGTTGGCTCATACGGTTTGCAGGCGTGGGATCATCCAATCACATGAAAGATTACTATTCAAAACTGTTAAGTTTTATTTTCCCCTCACACCCCAGGCAGTGGAAGAGGTTACACTGAGTATTATGAGTCATGCTGTGAGTGGACTCTATTCTTTTTCCATGATGTAAAAGTTTTTTGTCTTTTTATTTCAGTAAAGACCATTAAGTGTAAGTATTTTTCTGTCACATTATGAAACTAGTGACCCTTTACCTTCTTCTTCTATTTTAAATGACTAATCATATTTTTTTGTCTCCAAAAACTAATTTTACTTAAATAAATACTAAAACTGTTTTGGTGGTGAAACGTGTAGCACTGTTGCTTTGCAGCAATAAGGCTCTGGGTTCAAATTCTGGCCTGGGGACGCTTCTGCGTGCAGTTTGGGTTTCATGCGTGGGTTCTCACAGGGTACGCTTGTTTCGCCTGTCAGAAGTATGACTGTTAGGTTGAAATTGCCTTTCTGTATAAGTGGGGACTTGTCCCTCTGCGACCCTACAAGGACGAGCAGGAATAGACAACGGATCGATGTTTAGAAGCTCATTTAAACCAGAGGAAGAAGTTGTTATTCTTAAACTACTCAACTTTGTTGGATGGCTGCAAATTTGAAAACATCCAATGTGAAGAGAGTTATGATCCTGCTATGCTAATCACTAAAGGTCCTTTTCCTCATATATCCGAATCTCTGGGACGCTCTCCTCAATGCTCCATTAGTCTTTGAACAACGATCCCTCTATAGATGCTCACAATCATTACCATGTTTCTCTTGCAAGACTCTTTCTGGCTTTCAAGGACTGCAATAGGGGATCACACCATTCTATCTTAGACATGAGATCAGTGTGCCGAACACTGCTTCAAAATCTTCAGGACCAAACCATACCGGTGTGTGCTGGCCCCACGCCATGGATAAAATGGCACCATTCCCTCTATTCTCCTCCTGCCAATTTTAGACACTTCTGTCACAGTAATGAGCCACAAAGACTTTGCTCAAGGAGTTTTACGTGGTATAAACATTTAGGTTACTCTGATGCTTTATCAGCGGGTATAGACAATGGTTGGATGATGCTCTGTCATGTGTTATGGCGACCCCATTTTTCATTATTTCAACAAGACCATTCAGAATAGTGTAACCCATGTTTAATGAAATAATTTTATTTTTTGGGCCAACGTGCTTCTGAGGTTGTTTCCTGTATGTCATGGGGTTACAATGTTTCACTTCCTTATCCTCTCCCTCCACTGTGGCTGTGGCAAGAACCTGTTGACAACCAAACAGTCACAAACTCTGGTCATTTCTGCATTTGCAACGATATTTCAGCGGTCAGTTTTTATTTTTCCATGGACTGAAACAATTCCAGTGAAGATGGCGAGCTACTACCTGTGTGGTGGTTACAGATTCTGTTCTGGTATGCTTCTCCGGAGTCCTGGAGGGAGATTTGCATTTTTGGAACTATGTTTATTTTTCCTTATGTTTGAACATCTTCCAATCAAATGGATCTTGGACAATTTTTTCCCCTTTCCTCCTCCCTGTTAAACGGAGTGAAAATCTTTTTTGGGGAGGAATTTTGAAAACATCTACAAGAAACCTCAAAATTTTGCTTATTTCGTTATGTTTTTTCCCGTAATTTGGTTGTTAATCTTTAATATATTTTCAATTTAAATCTTATATTTCTGTCCTTGCTTTCATTACACATCACTCTCCTTAAAGAACCATTCTCTGATGCTGCTAAATGGTAATCTTTTGTAACATAAGGAAGCCATAGTCAGTTTACAGTTCAAACGCATTACACGTGGCGAGATAGCCAGGAGCCTGATTGTGTGAATGCTTTTTAATTTATTTGTTTGCTAAATTATTTTCATTAATCATTCTCAATCAAAGTAGATTTTGTTTTCTTTTGTAACATAAAAAAGCCTTAGTCAGTTTATAGTCCAAGTGCATTACAATAGAATAGAATGATCATTTATTGGCCCACAGTGGAGAAACTTAGGTATATCAGCAGCAAGTAAGAGAACACTTTATAAGAGAAGAAAATATGCTATACAGCTATTAAAAATGGCATACTCAGATTAAATGAACTGAGTGACCCAAAGGTGTACAAAATGCTCATGTACAATTGTGCACACAAACTGAAATAGACTAACAGACTACAGAAAGTTGGGAAAAACTGTGTAATTAAAACTGCAATTAGTAGTAGTAGATGTAAACACTTATTGAGTTTGTTGGGAGCAGTAATGGTTATAATGTCTAAAAGCCGCTGGGAGGAAGGATCTGCGATAACGCACCTTTGTTCAACTAGGATGCTGCAATCTGTCACTGAAGGAGCTCTATAGCTATGCAATAGCGCTGATGACTAAAACGAGCCGACTCAGCTAGTTTCTGCTCCCAAGTGGTGACTCTGATGAACAGCTTACAGCCAGGGAAGCCAGCTACTCTGCTGTGGTAAAAAAGAAGAAAGAAACTCTCCTGTTCATACTGGCCTTGTTCTCACATTTTACCCTGAATAATGTCTTTCAAGGGTTGTAGTCGCTGTTCTGCCTGTGTTTTTCTTTTTTTTTTCCAAAATGTAAGCGTTGGAATCCAAAATCAAATTCCTTGTTTTTACCGGCAAACTTGGCGAATAAAATTGATTCTGGTTTTGATTCTGGTTCTAATCTGTCTGAATGATCTGGTTGAAGTCACTTTGTGAAGTGCCTTGGAAAGAAATCTGTTGTCAATTGGCGCTATTTATATAAAATGTTATTGCATTGAAGTAAATATTTGACTCCATATTTTTCTGTCATCAATAAACCCATTTCTCGTTTCTCATTTTGCCTGTAAAGTATGCCAGTGGGGCTCGAAATGGCACGTGATTTTACAACGTGGTCACCATTTTTCAGGTCAACAGCTTTTGTTTACATTGCTGATTAGGATGCCGTGCTATAAGAGATGTAGACACAAAGTGCTTGAAAATGGACCATACTAAAGAGAAATGCAATAGACTGTACTAAGAAATGCTAGATCTTATTCTGAAGGTTTGTTATCTTGAAAAAATCTCTAGGATCCACGGGATTGCTCCACATGAGCATGATAAATTTCATAGAAGGTACACCTGGTTTGGCTTTCTGTTAGTTGTGACATCATCCAGGGAAGGCAGATCATCCACTATTACCATCTAACATAGAAAGTACTCCTGGGTCAATGTGAGCTTCTGTGCTTTCTGTGTCTCTGCTCTGTCTTCTCTAAGCCCCAGTGGGTCGAGGCAGATGAGCGTTCACTCTGAGCCTGGTTCTGGTTCTGCTGGAGGTTCTCCTCCCTGTTAAAGGGGAGTATTCCTCTCCACTGTCGCTTCATGCATGCTCAGTATGAGGGATTGCTGCAAAGCCATCAACAATGCAGACGACTGTCCACTGTGGCTCTACGCTCTTTCAGGAGGAGTGAATGCTGCTTGGAGAGACTTGATTTAATCAAGTTTTGACAAGCAGCTTGATATGAAGTTATGAAGTAAAAATGCTTTAGGGTTTTACGTAGTAATTATAGTCGCTCTATGCAACCAGATGGCTATGGTGTTTAAATAATAACTTGTTTTAATCATAAATAAAGTCTGTCGCAAGTTATAAGGTGAAAATGCGCACGTTAGACATTAATTAAGAATTATGGACTAACAGTGCAAACAGAAGTAAGTGTTATTACAGATATAAACAATTTTGTGCAAAAGAACATTATTTCAGTGAGCAGTAGATGCGTTACACAAACACAGCTTCTAGCCAATCACCAATCACCTTTTCTGCAGAGTGAATGATACGCTGGGCTTTTTGCCAGTGGAGCTGATGTTCAGCTCCCGCTTGAGATCTTGGGTGATGGTAGTGCCCAGAAAGCAGAAGGACTCCACTGTGGTGACTGGGGGGGTCCTGCAGGGCGTTGTGGGAGGGGAAATTGATGATCATCTCCACTGTTTTTAGAGCGTTCAACATGAACTTGTTCTAACTGCAGCAGGTCACCAGATGGTCCACCTCCGACCTGTAGACAGACTCGTCTCCATAGGAGATGGGCCAGACGGGGGTGGTGTCGTCTGTGAATGTCAGGAGCTTGACAGACTAATGACTGGAGGTGCTGCTGTTGGTATACAGGGAGAGGAGAAAGGACGCAGCCTTGGGGGGCATCCGGTGCCGATGATCTGGGAGTCAGAGACATGCTTCCCCAGACACACACCTTCCGACAGGAAGTCTGTGATCCACCTGCAGATGTCATTTTACATATAAAGAACGTCAACATTATCGCCACCTACGGGTTAAGGTTGCATATTTTGGCATTTTTAAAATGTCTACTTGTGTGGATGAAGGTAACTGTTTCAAACAGTTATTGAAGAAAATTGGAATTAGGCAAGGGGGGAATCATTGCTTTGTGGTGTACCGTTGTCTCAGTTTATTTAAGATAAGATAAGATAAGATAGTCTTTATTGATCTCACAATGGAGAAATTCACTCGTCACATCGGCTCATACAAGACGGTGCAGAGTAGGGAAGGTGCATTCAGTTATATACAGTGAATCTTCATATATACAATGGATCAAAAAAAATACCAAAAAATACAAAAAAGGAAATAGGAGTGTATATATATATATATATATATATATATATATATATATATATATATATATATATATATATATATATATATATATATATATATATATATAAACATATCTATATACTTAAATATATACATATATCTATGTGCCTACATACGTACGTACCTACGCGTATATGTATATGTGCATATACATTTCTTAAATTAGGTCTAAAATTCTTTGGTTGCTTCAGACTTTTGAAAGAAGCAGAAGCTGCCATTTTTAGACTACCTCACTTAGTGAGGAGTTCTAATGTGCATTTATCTTAATCCCTTTCTATTTTTATACGCTGTGACTTTACCTACCCATAGTAAAATATTTGCAGGCCCATTCAGTACCTAGAAATACATTATGTAAGCTGCGTTTAAATTTCTGTTTGGTCAGAGCAGCACTAACATCTATGTTAGTGCAAGAAAAGAAGGTAGGTTTGAAACCTTTCCAGTTTGCACCTTTGTGTGTGGGTTTTCTCTTTTCAGTCCTCCCACATTGCCAACATGCACATGTCAGGCAGAGTGGAAACTCCAAATGGCCCATAGGTATGAATGTGAGTGGATGTCTGCCTATCCGTGTTCAAACTGCGATGGTTTGGCTGGCTGCCCGGTGTCCTGCTATCTGGCCGGTGCATGCTGGAATAGATTGCAGCCCGGGGTTTGCCAGGACAAGATCCAGTAGGCAGGAATAAGAAATAAATACATTTAAAACTGTTGCGTAATTTTGTCTTTTTTTTTTTTGCTCACGAATATCAGGCATTTTCAAATGAAAGGCTATACTTGAAATTAATGTTGGATCAAAAAAGTTGAAGATAAAACTATTCATAAATTGTTTAACAGTTGTATAAAAAGAAAATAAATACTGAAAACTCTCTTACAAAAAAAAAATGTTTATCATGGCTATTGGGATTGTTAGAGTTGATGAATGAAGAGATTAGTTTGTGTGATTTATATAAAATGACTACACTGCAACCACCGGGTACAAATTGTACTTTTGTAATTTTCTGGTAGTTAAGTTTCTCTTCTGCTCTCCTGGTGCCTCCATCACAGCTTCTTCAGCCCTGTAGAAAGCTCTGCTGTATGGTTCCTGTGAAAGCAAAGAGGTCATGAAAAAAGAAAAAGAAATGCTGCTTTCCATTTAACCTTTGATATGGGAAAAACAGCATGCCTCGGCTGTGTTTTAGTTTTATATAGGAAAACCAATTGCATTTCACTAATTGATTGGGCTGGTTATTGGCTAAACTAACTGCTAACAATGTATTGCTCTGCATTTACTGTACTCAAAGGCACCGACTCATCAGGCACGTGCACACAGAGACCCCGGCGCTGCTCCAGAATTTGACTTTTTACCCTGGCTGAGAAAAGTGCCCTTTCTGCTGGAGCTCGATATAATCGTCATTCATCAAAATTTAAAAATAAAAAATACTCTCTCTAGCATCAATTCCCCCCCAAAAGCATTTTCTGGTGGGTTTTTATTGGAGTTCTTGTGAGAATTCTGCATCGGCTCTGTCTTACCGCTCCCTCATGCAGTGCTGAGCTTCAGGACAAACTGCTGCCCCCGTTCCACCATCTACAGCTCATCGGACTCGTTCACAAATTTCTAGCAGCTGGGATCTAGACCCTGTGTTTGTTTTCTGAAAGAACAGAAAGGATTTGGGATTTTTTTTTAAATAAACTCACCAGTGTTATGCTTCTTAGTTCCCAAGTAAAGCAGTCACGTCTTAGAGGCGAAGAAGCTTTATAGCTTTAGGGTTTTACGTAGCAATGATAGTCGCTCTATGCAACCAGATGGCCATGGTATTTAAATAATCACTTGTTTTAATAATAAATAATACAGTGTTAAATAATAAACATGGACCTGTGTAGATGGTTGTGCCACACAAGTCAATGTCTTCTGCCATTCACACAAATAGGACATGTTGTGTTGATGTTTGCTGAAACAGAACAAATCAATGAACTTCAGCTTGCGGTACTTTTTTCAGTAAACAGGCTTGAGAACAGAACAGAACAAGCCACTGAAGTGGTTAACCCCTTTAGAATAGGAGTTCTGTGATACTCATGGCTAATGTTGTAAATTGACCCTGCTGAGTTCCACTCCATGTCTCCTTTAGTCCTGTAATGTCAGCTTCATTTCTAAAAGCTTACGAATGAGCGGGGATATTGCCTGCTTTGAGAATTTTACTGGCATGATCTGGCCTGTTTCTAAATTCTGACCAATTACCTGACAGCACAGATGGTTTAAAAGTTGAACAAAACTGGTTGTTCCAACAGGACAATGGTCCCAAACACATAGTGATGTAGGAAGAAGAGGCGTAAAGGGTCCTGCAGCACACTAAAACCTTTTGCAGTATGATTAAATGCTAGGTGTATGATAGGAAGCTATTCAATTTAAAGGAATTTTACCAACTTCAGCAAAAAAAGTATCCAGCCAATAGTATGCCAGCCTATATGTATAATTCTGAAACTTTGTGGATTGGAAAAGATTTGCACTTCATATTTGAACACCCAATTCTTGATTTTGAAATAAATTAAAGTTGCATTTTGTATTCCACCTTAGAAACAGAGGCATCAACACAATGGCAAAACTAACGGCATTCATGCCGATGACTAGTATATGTGAGCATCTACCTGCCACTGTATATCTTATTCAACTTTATGGACATTCTTTGGAGTATTTTGTATGTAATTTGTGCAGGAATCTCCTCTTTTGCATAAGTTGTGCAGACTCCAGCATTCCAAAGTGCTGCACTTCTAACAGAAAAAAGTTTTTTTTTTCCAACCACTTAGAATAAATCTTATAGGTTTTGCCTCCATTTTAGGTGTAGATTAGAGCCATTTGTCATCTGCAAGTTTCAGAAGAATGGTTCTCTGTATTTTTCTGCTTACCTGTGTGAATGTGCAGCTTTATGCTTGTGCCTCTCTTTGTGTGGCCATTGTGTGTAAGTCTTGTGTGGTTGCATTTTACCTCCACTCAGAGGACCTCATAAAGGTTAGCTAGCTCACTCAACAGCTGATGGTAAATTTAGCCTCCTTTTCACACAGTCCCACACACGATTCAAGTATTTTTCTATTGTATCCTCCCAACATTACCACATTAAATGGATGCAGCAGTAGTTCTTCAAATGATAGTGGCCTGCAAAACCAGTATTTTCAGGTTAAATAAATAATATGAAGTCTTAATTTCCATTGGTTTTTACTACTGAGTGAGTACGATGCAGATTAATGTAATGACAGGGACATTTCCAGTTAAGATCCAAATCTGATATGACTGGATGGTGATGAGAATGACTTGAAGAGTGCCAAAAGCACACTTTTAATTGTGCTCCTCACTTTGTTCTCGTGTTTAAATTTGGAAATTACAGGCCTCACTCAGGAGCATCTAATATTTTCCAGTGCCATTTAGAAACAAAAGAAAACAAATGCACCCAACCAAAGAGCTCTGCAGGAAAGATGTTTTTTTTTTTTCCTGGCGACAAAATAGTGTTTTGTTTCCCTGACTGGGATTGCTTACCCACTGTTCCCTTTTGTTAAAACACTCCGACGTGTTAAGACCTGCATTGAAGACCAGAAGTCTTGTTCTAATAGACAGAAACGTGCCCCCCCCCCCCCCCCCCCGCACCTCTTTCAAGAGGTCTAAAGTGACATCAAACGGATACTTCCTGTGGATTTGCAATATTTGTATGCTGTTTCATGGTAGCTATATTGCTGACATTTTCCCACCGCTGTCAGTTGGGCCATACGCTGACATTATATGTGGGTCAGGGGTTGTCTTGCAAATACTCTAATCCAAATGTTTCCTCACCACATCATGACCCCAAACGCCTGCAGTAAGGCTTTATGTAACACAAGAACATGCAAACAGAGCTGAGCTCTTTGCAATGCATCTGTTAAGATCTGTTGACTGCAGTGCTAACATTTATTTTATCCAGTCAGCAATTTACACCTGAGGAACCTGTGCATCAGATTCATGTCAGATTTTATTGAGCACTTCTTTAATTCAAAGTCAGTGTTGAACAGAAATCGTGTCTTGTTTCACTCATTACCAGAACACATTCATTTAAATGAAACTATGTCTTGTCATTTGACTTTTTTAAAGTTCAGACACACACACACACACACACACACACACACACACACACACACACACACACACACACACACACACACACACACACACACACACACACACATTATATATGTATATATATATATATATATGTATATGTCTATATATATATATATATATATATATATATATATATATATATATATATATATATATATATATATATATAACTTATATCTACTAACTTATATCACTTATATACTTATATAAGTATATAAGTGATCAGATAGTAATTGGCCAAATTAATCTGACAGTAGGTTTTAATTTTAGTTGCATTCATGTTGTATGAAAGCTGCTGCATTTGTGTGGCATGTTTCAATTATTTAGGCTGTAATGCTGAGATTAATTTGTGTGTGCTGCCGTGGTAATGCACTGTGTGTAATTTTACCGTGGCATCATATTTAGCAACGACATTGCAATGAAAGGCTGATGTGCAACATTGTGATGGGGTTTAATATTTAGCCATTTGGGCAAAGATAAAAAGCATAAGATGCTCACGCTTGACTGTAAAGGTCACAGACAGTGTTGGAAGCACAGACGAGAAAGAGAGGAGGAAGGAAAAAGTGTAGTGTTTACAATAATATTACCGTCACATGATTTTCTAACATCCCGCAGCTCTAGCGTAGAATTATCCAGGTCAGGTTTAACCAGCCAATTTTAGAATTCAAACTGAAACAACTCTGTGGTACAACCCTTCAGTTTAGTGATGAAAAAGAAACTATGAGGAAAAGAAAAACTTTAGCATCAGTAGAGCGGGTCATGCTATTCTCAGTGATTACAAACCGTATCTTTCCTGTCACTTTGTAATCACTTTTCTTCTGACAAATACAAAAATATAAATTATTTAAAGGTGGCATAATCTCCCTTAAAGGTGCATGGTGCAAGTTTTGAAGTTAAATATTAGTCATTTTCTTTCCCATACATGCCCTTACAATTGCCCAACATGTAAAATGAGTTTTTACAGCAGTTGCCCGTATAGGCTTCATTTAAACCTGGAGAGACTCATACATACAGAAGAGGCAATTAGAAAGGTTTAATGACATAAATCAAAAAGTTCTTTAGCACTCGGACCCTGGCTGAAGACGTGAAAACTGCAAATATCTACGAGTTTGGATGTTCATTTTAGGATTCGGATTAGTAAAGTCTTCCCCGGGATCCGGACACTGGTGGTGGAGGCCAGAGGAAATAAGGAAACCAGGTGGAGTCTGTGAGCGTGAAGGAGGTGATGTGGTGGAGGTTGGTCCAAGCTCAGCTGATCAGGAGAATCCATGGATCTAGAGCTTTATAAGCAAAGTCTTGCAGTACGATTCGCTGAAGAGGTATGAAGACTTGATGCAGATTGGCTGGAGCACAGGTACATGACAAGACAATCAGGGGATGATGGAGCATCTGGGGTGAGCCTTCCTTTTTTAAATTACATCTAAACTCCATTTCAACCTGGAGAGACTCACACAGACACAAGAGACAATCAGAGAGATTAATTGACATAATTCAGAAAGTTCTTTGCCGCTCAGACCCTGGCAGAAGAGGTGAATGCTGTAAATGTCTATTAGTTTGGATGTTCATTTTAGGATTAGGATTAGTGAAGTCTTCCCCCAAACAGGGCACAGTGGCCAAACTGAAGGGAATCAAAAGTGAATGGGAGGAAATGAGAATGGATTTGTACAGTGACATGCAGTCAGACAAGGCAAGTGCAGCCAGGCCTCACTTGTCATCATGGAAAGAAAGAAAATATATAATAATGATAACATAATATAAATTGTGAAAAAATCACTCATTTGTAATAAGTAATTTTTTTATCTAATTTCCTAATTTTTGATCATATTCTCTTTAAAATCGCAAACTTTTCACTATTTTTCATGTAAATCCTTTGTGGCGCTTCATAGCGAAGCCGGTGAGGCCGCAGCGACCTTGGCCTCCCCTGAGATTGCGCAATCCCATGTTAACTGCGCTGGCTTCCATTCTGTGAATGCATCTTCCTGTCTCTAGATCATAAATTCAATTGTTCAAACAGTTATGAACTGATTTTCCACAATTTAATATATGTGGATTACGAATTGTGTTTTGCTCATCAAACTGTGTGCAGATAACATGTTTTCATGCTGCTGCGCGATCATAAAAGCTAAAGAGCTGGTTGTAGGGGAGGCCGGCAGTTCCTTGGCCTCTAGGCAGGGGGCGCTCAAGGAGCACCGCTCCTGATCCCAAAAACTGTAGAGTGACAGCAAGTTATGGATGTATTATTAGCGAGTTTTGCTAAACAAGTAAAGAACTAAAAAGACTCTAAAAATACAGCTGGAAAAGGACTGATCCAGGAAGGCTTTCCTCCCTGGCAGTGAGCTCCACTGAGACTGAGAGACTTTTAAAACTGAAGAAGATAAAGAGAACTTTTACCGGAAAATGACCAATATTTTTGTTCAGAAACAGCGCTGCATGGACTTCATTTATAAGTAGAGGTAAGACAGCGACAATTACTCATGTTTTGTTTTTGTAATGAAATGTGCGTAATGTGTGATTTATTTTTAGAATGTGTTGCAAATGCAGAAATCCATCATAACTCATAAACTATTACCAATCAAATGACCAATAATTTAGTTTTATTTTTTATTTTTTTATCAAAGAATCAATATTTTTTCCATGTATCTTGGTTAATTGATTTGGCTCAATCAGTCTCCTTCAGCACTTTGCAATGAGTCTACTCTGTAGAGTGTATATATTAGTAAATCTGACTCTGATGACGTCAGTGCCTCACCAGCTATGAACCCTACCGCACGTCACTGGATTTGTATCAGTGAAGACTTTGCCAAAGAGGATGCCAAAGCCAAGGTGAACAGAATCAAAATGACTGGGAGGGGCTGAAAATGGAAGCCTAGAGAGCGAGGTGACATGAGGTGAATTAGAGGCCTAGAGATGAGACAAAAGAGCATGCCTTTGTGAGTAGAGGGTTGATGAGAGCAGGATGATGGGCATGAGATGAGGAGTTATGAGAGCCTGACAAGGCATGGAAAGGGAATGATGATGATGCAAGAACTAACAGTTGGTTTGCAGGTCTAGGTGCAGAAAGATGTAGTGAGTAGTGAGACTACAAATGTGTTGGTGAGGGATGAAAAGCAATGAAGCGGGACATATCTAGGAAATGTAGATTTGACCTGAGGAAGGCCTACACACCACCAGATAATTGCTGGATGCTGTTACTTAGGAACTGAGAGATTGTTGAGCAGCTAGTACTGAGTGAAGGTCTGAATGAATATGAGAAAAGAATGCTGAAGAAGACCAAGAGGTATCTACTATAGAGGGAGCCCCAATTCTAAATGAATGGTCTGAGAATTGACTAGAATGTTTTAGCAGAGTTTGAAGCGATCGGGATGAACTGCTGGCCTTTGGAGAAAATAGAAACCAGCATAAGAATAGGACCTGAGAGAGGTAGGTCATTTCAAGTAAAATGAGAAGAGGATGAAGAGGATGAAGGGATGGATTTAGTTTAGCTCAGGAAGTTTGAGAGGAGGAAACGGTGTAGGAAGAGCATTGACTGATGGCAGGGATGGCAGATGACTTGGAATTTAGAGCAGCACAGCATTGGTGATTGAGCAAAGCTCATGATTCAGTCTGGGGAAAGTAAGGAGACGAAACGTCTGCAACCCGTTCTCCCTGAAAGAACCCCCTTAAACCCACGGATGGAGCTGCGTCTGTGAAACTGAAACTAGTCGGACGAGTGCAAGACGATTTCTTGAAGGGAGAGTCCGTTCTAGTCCCTGAGAGGACTGGACCAAAAGACCAGGTCAGAGTGACAGCCATTGTCTAGGGTGACCTGACAGAGAAGGAACAAACTAGCCAGGTCAAAAGGAACGGCCTTGGGAATGATAAACATTATATCCAATGTTCAAGTACTGAATGTCTGCCACCGTTGTTTTAGCTTCACTTTGACAGATAATAAAATGATTGACTTAATTGGGAAATGTAAAATACTCACCTCAAGAGATCTTAAATTGCAATCTTGCAAGTTAATTTTTGAATGTTTTGAAACCTTCATATAATGAGGAGAGGTTCGTATTGACGCCTCATTCTGGCCCTTTTGTTAAACTCTTGTCTCTCTGGTGGGGCTAGAGTCGTGTTTGTTAAGCTTCCCTTGTCAGCTGATGATTGCTGTCATGGGGACAGGCGAGCATCTGCCTTTTTACAAAACCCAACAATAATTTTCCATGCAGCTTGGCAGAGACAAACTGGCATAACTTTTTCAGGGATGGGAGAGCTTTGCACATTTATTAACTTGCCAGGAGTTTTTTTTTCTGGGTGGGGGTGAAGAAATGAACTGATGGCATCTGGCAGGAGTGGCTGCTGCTGCTAAGCACGGTGCTGAGGGCCTGCTGCTTGTGTTTTGATGGTAGAGAAGGCAGACGTGCCTCCGTTCTGAGGCCTGTGTCCGTTTGAATTTCGAGCGACTGCAGAGGCCTGAGGTGAGCCGGTGACATCACTTCACAGATTGGGACACCTCCGATAACACTAATGGGAATGAGAGAATGAGTTCACAATGAAACATGCATGTGAGACCATCTCTTTTATCCTACAAGTTGACCTGAACATGTGCCTGAGTTCCAGAGCCGGTTCACAGATGTGAGGCGGCAGGCAGAGCATATTATGCTCCAGCAGATTTATGTAGTTGGTTATTTGTTTTTTTTTTCATGAAAATACAGTAAGCTGTGTCCAACATCCAAGAAGATGGATTGCACTTTAGTTAGGCCTCTACCCCAATACCTGCCCCGCTTGCGTGTCCCATCTGAAGCCAACACAATGGCATAACCATCCTCTAGAAGTGATGTGGACATATTTTTTCAGCCTATTGAGTGATTTATCGTCCTCTCACACCTGTCCAGTGGTTGAAGAACCACATAATGACCAACAGCAACAGTGCAGCACCGGACGACCGACTTTAGTTCTTTAAATGAACAAAATCTAAAGTTTTAGCGCCCAACCTCTGGCTGAGTTGACATAATGATCCTCCGAGATCTACAAGGCAAGTAGCCAGATTGTAATATGACAAATGACATCTGTCTGTGATCCATGGAGTCTGTAAATAATGGACTAAACAGTCGTGAAAAAGGAGGGGAGGCAATAAAAAATAAACAAATTAAAAAATCCTTCATCTAAATCAACTACATGACATATATCATATGGATTTCCGTTCAACAGTTCTATATCTCAAATTAAAGTAACCCTAATAACTAACAATAACTTCACAAAAAATAAATAAAAGATAAAAACTAAAATATAAAGAAATAATCAAAGCTCCTTTTTTGGCAGATTTGATTGAGGAGGTAAGGACTTTTATTTAAGTATTGTCCTGGTTGGAGTATAATTGGAATAACATTTTTATGTAGAATATTCATATTAATATATTGTCTATCTAACATATGTGGTTGTTCGGAGGTACTTTATGAGGCAGACAGACAAGAAAAACACCAAAGACCAAACAATGCTACATAACGTAGTCTAAGCTACATGAGTTACGACTCTGATGTTTGAGATACTTAAAAGGTAAGTAAAGCTTTTTATCTGTGACAGTGAAGTAATATACCTCCACCACGGCACACAGCTGACACTTGGTTTAAGTATACGCTTCACAGACGGCCCAAAGACAATGCTCTGTCAGCCTGAGCTCCCCCATCGAGATGCGCTTCCCTGGTGCAAAGTTCTGCACCTGGGAAGGTTTGCAATGCTGTAATGCTCAGCAGTTAAGGCAGGGAAATCTTCATCAGCTGACAGCTCAGTCATCTACTAAAGAGTGAATCAATAAAAAAAACTCTTGCTTTTATTTAGTTGTAAAGGCATTGGGGGCTAATGAGTCTATAAATAACACAGGTAATGGTTAGCCAGACTGAAGCTGACAGTCACAGTAGAAATACTTAGCAAGCTGTAGTTGATCACTAAATAAAATGTCATGCAGAATTATCAAAAAGACACACATTGTACAGGGCTGCAGCTGCTGAGACAACAGATCTGGCAGGTATGAGCCCCATGTACCCCCCCGCCCCCCTCTCCTTCTGCCTCAACTTTGATACACTGAAGACGCTTTGCAGGTGGGGTGGGGGAGACTCTGATGTCAGCAAGCAGTGGGGACTCACATCCCGCTGCCACAATGCCAACTTTAAGGCACTTTAGCTGCCCTCCTACCTTGATCCTTCCCAGTTCCACCTTTCCCTGTGGGTCGGTCCTTACGTGTTGGGTTAATTGACTTAAAAGCAGGATATTTGTGGTGTTAGCTTATTTATGATGACAAAAATAATGTTAAAAAAATACATCATCACAGTCTAACTTGCTACAGATATGCCACTGCCTACAGTCAGAGACTCACAAAATCAAATATTAGGCGAAAGATAAAGCTTACGCGTTATAAATTAGGCTATTTCATCACACATGTTCCATTAAGCTTTATGTAATAGTACACAGGGCAGAATAAATTCTTTCAATCCCATTTTGAAAAATACATTCATAATTTATTGATGGCACAAACAATGGAAAAAAGTTCAAATAATAAAAGTTTAGGGGGTTGACAAATGTCATCAGTTAGAGTTTATTAGTATTGCCACAGGATGTGTTTCCCCTCCATAATATGAAGTATCCAGAGCACGTAGGCTTTGAGAAAGAGTGTGCATATAAAGCATATCAGCATACTACAGAATTAATTTAAATGTGACATCTGTCTCCTGACAAGACCTAAATCTAAAATAAAAAGTGAGTTTTAGCATATTTTACCTACATCTTATAATATGTAGGGTAGAGGGAGAAAGAATGAACAGATGCAGTGTTTATACTGGAAATCTGTGTTCATATTAACAAACAAGCAGCATCAACAACTTTTACATTACCGTACCCCTCTTAATTTTTTGGCCCTCTTGAAATTATTGTTAAACACACTGTTAGCAATATTTTTTTTTATTTGAATTCTGAAAATACTTTAAAGATCCACACACTGTCTCCATGTCTTTCACATGCTAATGTCTATTTGATTTAGCTTCTCAGGGAGTGTTTGTTTGGACATTCATGCAAATGGATTTTACCTCCTTCTTCCCTTTTTGTGATTTTGTATTGCTGAGGGTCTTCTCTATGAATGCTGTCTTTTTTTGTTCCTTGGATGTCTTTGATTTGTTTCTGGGTGTCACATGTGAATTCTTAGCCGGCGTCTCACCAAAAATGTCATAATGGTTACATAATGACAACAAAGACTTGACTCTTTATTATCTGCAGTAGGATCTAAAGTTTTGCACGCCTGCACATCTTAAAGAACGGATCTGATGAGAAACTCTCTATCCCGAAACACTGATGACAGCAACTTCATAAAGGAAGTTCTGCAGCAGCTCTTCATCACTTTTTATGGTGGATTTCTGATTCTCATCTCACATCTGTTGATGCAGCTTAATGAGTAGATCTCTGTACATAAAGTGCTCATTTCACCTTGGTCTAATGTCCTTTTATTGTGTCAGTGCACCTGTGTCTACCTTAGCTTTTTATGAGTGAATGTATATGTACTGTTCTTTCTGTGCAAACCTGACAATTATTTCTTCACATTCCTATTTGGTGAGAACGGCGTTACACACAAGCCCTAACCCTAACACCCACCCTAACCCTCTTATCCCTCATGCAGTGCTTCAGACAGACAAGTAATGACAGTGTTTCTGCAATTTCTACCCACAATACTTATATCACAGCTGAAAAGATTACACGGCTGCTGGCCGGTGTTTCCTTAAAAAAAGGAGAAAAAACACACGGGGGGAGGGGGGCTGCCAGTATGCTCCAGTGCTGTCCCAAAATGAGAATAAAATGTCCCAAAACCTGAGTTAATTTAGCTGCTCTTGCCACTCACAAAGATTTATCAGCTGTAATAACGGCACAAATATGTAAAACAGAGGTGCTGCATGGACTATATCCATGGTAGTTTTCCTCGTCCCGCCCTAGTCATGTCCAGTGGAGCAACAATCGTCTCCTGTGTGGCTTTGCTTTGTTACAACTGGTAGTTCACTTGCAAAAAGTATAATGTGAAAGCAAACCGCATCAAAGGGAAAAAATAAACTTTGCTTTTGGTCCAGACCAAACAAGTGACACCAAAGGACCTTCCTGGGGTGAATACACCCAGAGCTCCTTTTCTGCATTTTAAAAAGTACAATTTGTTCATCCTTTTGCACAGATTTTGGATTTAAGGAGCAGATCCTAAAATTTGCAAAGATTTTATGCCATAATTTTTGTTTTGAATTTTGAATCAGAAACACTTAAAGCTTACAGTTATTATGGTCTTACTTCGGTTGAAAATCTCTAGTTGCTTGAGGAGGAATACAGCGTTCAAAGGCAAATTATTTTTTTTATAGAACAACAAATTAGATGATAAGTAAAATGCTTAGAAGAAAATTTAGTAAAATGTTATTAATCTATTAGATTTTTATTTATCATTAGATTTTTTTGGCATAACAATCTGCCCACTGATAACATAAACTTCTGATTTCTGATTTGAAAAGAAGGTTTTAAGGCGGCAGTCTGGTAAGGTATGTTGATGTTAATGATGGTTTATTAATAGTGTGAATCCTGATCAATCTAGTCCCTTCACCTCAGCAGAGAGCCTTGCCTCCTTTTGTAAACAGCTGAATTTTCTAGAGTATATTGGATGTTTTATTTTTGTTTAATTTATCCAGAGCAGATAAACTATAAGTTATTAACAAGCATGCACTACACGACCTTGCTCTGTCAGTTTTTGATGATGATTTTTTATTTATTTATTTACTGATTTGATTTTGATTGTGAGTATTTCTGATTATCCTACTTAATTAGACGTGTATTGATTGCGTTAACAAAACAATATATATGCCCAGCTGTTTTTTTAATTTTATGAATCATTTTGGCAGAGAGAGCCTTTTTTTTTTGGCTTGAGCGCCTGTCCCTAAAAATGTCTGTGCCTGCACATCCTGCCAGCACCAACTAAAGAAGCTAAAATGCACACTTAACCATCGTTGCTTGTACTGTAGTCCCTCAGTGTGTGTTTTTGTGCATGTGTCCCTGTTTGTGAGCGGTTCATGCACCATGTACGTGTTGAGGAGCGAGCTGTGAAGGTTCAAGGAAAGTGTTATTCCTGCTGGCAGATGAATGCGAGAAAACATATTTTTGTCTCATACACCAGTGGTTCTGAAGGCCCCGTGGTTAATGGAGTTTCTGAGCATGTGCAGTGATGAACTTTTATGAGAAGTGACAGCACAGTGATGCTTCAACATGTAGCTATGAATATCTAAGAAGTGTGGAGGTGCAGGGATGTTGGTACACCTGGCTGATTCTGTAACTTCATATTACAAACAGCCATAAATATCATTAGAAAGAACATTGTGGTACACCTCGATGCTTTTAAGGCTTTAATAAAGTTTACACCATTTCTGGAAACTTCCAACATCAGAATCAGAATCAGAATCAAGTTTATTGCCAAGTAGGTTTGCACTTACAAGGAATTTAACTTGGTGTTGATGGTGCAGACAAAAAATAAAATAAACATGCTGGCAGTTTTTCCCCCTGCAAAGCTGTGGTAAAGATATTTAAAAAGCCCTAAAGTAAATTAATCGTTATTTTGAGTGACATAAACCCTGGAAACTTTTAGGGGTAATCCCACATTAAGAAATAATGTTTTTCTTACAAAATCATGCTACTTGGCTGATACTACTGTGTACAACCCACTTTTGCCAACGGGACCGTATCAAGTCAAAAAGTGGTTGAGTTTGTATTCATTCACCACCTGTCCCTTTAAGAAAAATCATAGCTTATTGTTTATCTTAAAGATTTTTGTATTGCTCAAGTTTAACGTTGCCGCTGTACCTTTGCTTCGCATACCATCCCAGGTGTGATTGTGCTAGAATTATGTTACAGTTTACATCCAAGCAGATGTTTTTTGTTGTTTTTTTAGAGAAATCATAATTGAATCATTTGAATTTTCCTCTTGTTGAAGTTTCAGGTAAATTATTTCTGTTCAATGTTTCTTTTTAAAGACTCCTACATCCAGGCAGGTGTGTGGGAGGGGCCGGCAGCTTCATGATATCATTGATTGCATCATTAGGTACAACGTAATATCATTATTTATTTTCTTTGAAGTAACCTTTTGAGCCATCCTGCGTGGATTCTTGTATTTTGCAAACCACTTAGTTGTGTAGACGAGTTTCTAAATGAAATTAATAATCCTATTCCTGTTTATTGGGTTTAACATTTTTCCTAATGGTGCAGACTGAGAAGTTTCAGATGTGTTTCAGTTCTGCAGAAAACCTTTAAGATTTTTGGCAATCGAAGTTTTAAGATGGAAACTGTGAGAGACAAGAATGCATAATTTTCCTTCTCAATACAATTGGCATTAATGAAGATGTCTGAATAAAATCCACCAGGAAGAAGATTAAAACGTCTGCTGATGAAGTTTCTCTCTTGTTTTACTACCTCGCAGTCTTCTAAAGCAAGTTTGAACAAGTTAAATGTCTTTGTTGCAGTTCCAGTTGTTTTAAACTTTGAATTATGTTGTACCATTTGTAGCTATGGGGGCAATTTTAGTCTGGCACCTATATTCTGGTAGCTTTTCATGACTTATAAGAACCACATCTGCCCAGCATTAACATGAAAAGATTTCTGTGTTACATCATGTTCCTGGCCCCTGGCAAAAAATATATTAATTTATTAAATTTTATTCAGATTTCACATTTATTTGCAGAATAGTTTCAATAGTTTTTCTTCACTAAATAAATACTCAAATGTTGGATTGTCCTTATTTCTTACTTGTAGGTTAGTTGAAGGTAAAGTTGAACTTCTTTATAAAGCTCATCTAAAGTAATTACAATTATTTAAATATTTTTTTTATACATTAATAAAAGTGATGCTGGATCATCTGCAGGGTTAGTGAACAACTGCATAACCCCTCCATGTAGCTCGCTGGGGCATTCAGACATCTTTAGAAAGTTGTAGAAACTTCAGCTGCATTGGAACTACATGAGCAGAATAAACTGTTAAAAGATAAAGTCACTTAAATTAACTAAATTATCATTTTTTTTCCCCTGTGTAAAGCTCCAAAGGCTGATAAAAAAATCTAAATGCTCAGCAAGCGTTCACTTGAATCATTTGGGCCATACATTCAGCAAAAAGCCCAGATTTTATCTTGCCTATTGATATTTCAACTTACAGGGTTGAATGTAAAGGGAATTAATTCAGTCTTCAGAGCTGAGGTCCATGAGAGGCATGCTGAACACCGCGAGCAGCCCTTATCGCGCTGCCAGAGAGGAAATGCTGGCTGCTCATTCAGCCAAGAGATGGACAAGGTGGCAAGAGCCAAGATGTGCTGATGGTCTGCAGCTTTCTGCAGCCAAAGAATGAAGGTCTGTTAGATATTGGTCTCTGAAAGCCCACACATGTATTTTTCAACTAAAAATCTAATCGGGGGAATAATTTCCACCAATGCTTATCATCTCTGCTTTTGAATTTCTATGTTAAGAGGAGCCAAAACGTCTTCAGGCTAGATTTGCGTTTCAGTTACAGTCCTGGTGTTGTTTTACAGGTTTAGCATTAAAGCTCAGACACACAAATGAATCAAATCAGAACACTTGGTCTGATTTTAAGACTACCTACCTCACTCTCCAACAACCGTAATGATGGTGTGGCGTCTCTCTTCTGTTTTTAATGACAGCATCAGATATTTAGTCCCAATGGAAGTTTCCGCAGATTGTCCACTATTTGTAGCGTCCCTAATAGAGCTATACAATTTGTCAAAGCCCACCGATTGCATTATCGTAAAACACTGTTTGACACTCTGGTAGGATACCATGCATTCATGCTATGTGTGTTGATAATTGCTGGTTGGCGGTACTCTAAGTGTCTTTAAGGCTCACACCCAATGCATACCTTCCATGGCTGGGATGGTAAAGCTCTCACTGAGGCGTGGGGACGTTATGTAACGCTAAAGAAAAAAAGAGTCAGATAAATTGGTGGGTAATTCTGTCAAGCCAATCATCTAATTTTCAGCGATTGCATCACAACAACATATTACAGCCCCATATTTTCTCCATTTATTGCCGACTGCTGGGAGACACGCAGTGTTGTGTCATTTTGCGCGCCTTTCTCAATTCAATTCAATTTTATTTATATAGCGCCAATTTATAAAACATGTCATCTCAAGGCTCTTTATAAAGTCAAAATCAATCATATTATACAGATTGGTTAAAAATGTCCTATATAAAGGATTGATTACTTTATATAGGACATTTGAAGTTGATTGCTTCAAAGTCCCGACAAGCAGAATTCACTCATGGAAAAGCGTAGAGCTACAGGGAGAGTCGTCTGCATTGTCCATGGCTTTGCAGCAATCCCTCATACTGAGCAAGCATGAAGCGACAGTGGAAAAAAAAACCACCCATTAGCGGGAAGGAAAACCTCCAGCAGAACCAGAACCAGGCTCAGTATGAACGGTCATCTGCCTCGACCGACTGGGGTTACAGAAGACAGAACAGAGACACAACAAGACAGACAAAAAAGCACAGAAGCACACATTGATCCAGTAATCTGTTCTATATTGGATGATAATAGCGGGTGATCTGTCTTCTCTTGATAATGTCTCAGATAACAGAACGCCAGACCAGATGTACCTACTATGAAGAAAAAAAAAGAGAGAGAACAAAAAGTTATAAGCAGAAATGATAATAATAAAATAATAATAATACATTTTATTTCAAGCGCCTTTCAAAACACTCAAGGTCACTGTACACGTAAAAAGAATAAATGGTAAAAGCAATGTCGTCACAATTAAAATGATGACAAGCAATGCATAATTGAAGAACAGTAGAACTTGATAGAGTGAGAAAAATAGGCCCTGATGTTCTCCAGTAGCCTAAACCCATAGAAGCACATCCCCATAGGTAGGTCAGGGCAACATAAACTATAAAGGTAGCTCAGAGTAACATAAGCCACTCTAGTTATAAGTTTTGTCAAAAAGGAAAGTTTTAAGATTAGTCTTAAAAGTAGACGGGGTGTGTGCCTCACGGACCAAAACTGGGAGTTGGTTCCACAGGAGAGGAGCCTGATAGCTAAAGGATCTGCCTCCCATTCTACTTTTAGAGACTCTAGGAACCACCAGCAGACCTGCAGTCTGAGAGCGAAGTGCTCTGTTAGGAACATACGGGGTAATCAGAGCTCTGATATATGATGGAGCTTGATTATTAATGGCTTTATACGTTAGAAGGAGAATTTTAAATTCTATTCTATTCTATTCTTTCTCCTGACTGATACCTTCAGTCAGGAGAAAGCCACTAGATTTCAGCATAGTTCCAGTTAATTGTAGTTAAAAATTCATTTTCTGTTTCACAAACGTAGCACTTGGCTTTGAACAACATAAAATGTAATGACCAATGTCCCAGCTGCTCTCTGAACGCCACAGCTGTGGATATTTGAGCACAGGCAGAACGAGTTACGTTTTAAAGAGGTAAATCCAGAATTGATCAAAAGAATAATGTGGGAGGTCTTTAATAAAGCTTTACAATCTGTTAACAGGCGTAACAATAAAAGGTGTATACTAAAACACTTTTAGAGAGCTGGTTTAGTGTTGAAAAAAGGCTCGAGAAATTTGGAAAGTTTAACCTTCAGGATTATTCTGTGGAAATTGTTTTACTTGGAGTTCCTAAAAGACCACTGAGCTCTAATGAATTACAAATACAGTGTTTGTGATTGTGTTTTTATAGTCCGAAACAGAAATTTATAACTAAACATTATAGTGTTTTTTTTTTTTTGCTTGTAAAATATTTTAAGAAAGAAAATATTTTCCAACATACACATCATGTTATTTTAAGGTCTTTCTCGAAACATCTAACAGACATTTTAGATGACTATTAGAGTTTGTTTTTCTCCAAATATCCATGGGTAGTTACTTTGATGAAGCGTTACTGTCATATCCTGTTAACACTAGTTAACACACTAACACTTC
The DNA here is from genome assembly GCF_011125445.2 of Fundulus heteroclitus. Classification (NCBI taxonomy): domain Eukaryota; kingdom Metazoa; phylum Chordata; class Actinopteri; order Cyprinodontiformes; family Fundulidae; genus Fundulus; species Fundulus heteroclitus. The sequence goes on from NC_046363.1 coordinate 43,130,630, forward strand.
TGATAACGTCTCTAACTTCTTCAACAGATACATTAGCATTCAGCATTGTACTTTTAGATGCGTAATAAATCCAGTACACGTTTTGAGCTTTCCATTTCCTGCAGCTGAAACTCAGAACCGTGTCTGTTTGTAAGCCTTTTGTCCTCCTGTGCTGATGCATCATGACTCAAGGTGTGTCATGACTGAGAAGTTTTAATGACAGCGGTTTGAATAATAGGGCAATGACACAGTTCCCAGTCTATCTCTGGATTGAGGACAAATGACTATAATTGTTCTTTATCTCTTAGGGATGGCTTGGCTCGGCCCGCTTTCAGACAGCGGGGCGACACAAAAGACAGAAACAAAAACACCTGGGGGTCAGGTCACGAGAAGAGTGACTTGCACTTCCTGCTGACACCGTTGTGGACCAGAAACTGCAAAGCAGAGACCAGCTTTTGAGAATATGCACTATAAAACGAAACATGGAGAATATGAAATACATTACTAGATTAGTGTGGGTATAGTTTATGTTTAGAAGTAGTGACAAATAGACATAAATCCAGTTTTTAGTTACATTCTCTATTTTTATAAAAATAGACCTGGGATTTTTTCCCCCCATTTTAACATAAACGTTTCATCACTTCTTTCCTCAACAACTTAAAGTATATTTTTAATTCTTGAAGCTCAGCAATCTACCTCGTAGAGCAGAGGTTATGTCTTCATCGTCTCAGTAATTACACAAATTCACGGTTCGGTACATTTTTGGTACGCTTTGATTATCAAAGATATATGATGATGATTATTTACTTTAGTCTGCAGTAAACAAAGACTTTTTTCAAAAAATTCTGGAATTAATTTGGTTTTATTTCTTAAAATTTAAAATAAATGTAAAATGAAGAGTTGCTGGAAATTTTTGTTTATGAATAAAATGGCATAAGCAAGCATTACCAATTCAATACAAGAAGTTTAAAACAGTCAACGTTGATGTTTAGGAGTTATTAAGTAAGGCTGTGCCCATATTTGATAATGAAACATAACTTTGGAGTTGTTTTCATATTTAAACAACCTAATGTCCCCGGTGTCGCTGAATGCAGCAGCTGTCTGGAAAATCCCCTCTTACCAGCTGAGAGTCCTTCAACTGGCTTTTTATAGGAAGTAAGGAGTTTGGGCCGATAGGAGGCCAGAGGTAGCCATCGGGGGCTCAGCTGATGATTTAGCTCCAGTACCAGTGACGTTTCCATTCAGCCTGAGTTGTTTCAGGCGAGTAACGCACTTAACTGCAGAGTAGGCTGCACACCTTATTGCTATTGAAAAATACATACAGTGACATCATCACATTTCTTTTTCCTGGAAGTCCTCTCCGTTTTTGCTTAAGTGTCACTCTTTAAAGTTGGGCTACGGAACGTTGCATTATGCACTTGGTTTCACGCATAGATATTTTGCATGTGTGGGGATAAAAAACAACCATTTTTTTTCATTTGATACACGTGTATACTAAACCGACAAAGGTGTACTTGAATTTTTGTTTTTATCAATACATGTACTTATGGGATCTTCATTATGTTTTTGTACATATACAATATAGTAAACTGTGATCAAGTTGTGTCAGATTGGATAGAGAGAACCTGTGCTAATTCAAAAGTTGATTTAGGTCAGGTCTTTGACTGGGCCATTCTAAAAATAAATAAATATTCTTTTATTTTGATTCTATTTTTATTTTATTTTTATTCCATTGGAGCTCTGGTTGTGAGTTCAATGCCATTGTCCTGCTAGAAGGGAAAGATCTGAATCAGTCTTGAGTCTTTTGCTTCCTGCAAAATAAGAAACCCCACAGTGTGATTCTACCACTTCCATGTTTCAATTTCAATTTATTTATTTATTTTTTTATTTATATAGCGCCAAATCATGAAACATGTCATCTCAAGGCACTTTACAAAATCAAGTTCAATCATATTATACAGATTGGGTCAGATTATACAGATTGGTCAAAAAATTTCCTATATAAGGAAACCAGCTGATTGATCCCGACAAGCAGCATTCACTCCTGGAGAACCGTAGAGCCACAGGGAGAGTCGTCTGCATTGTCCATGGCTTTGCTGCAATCCCTCATACTGAGCAAGCATGAAGCGACAGTGGGAAGAAAAACTCCCCATTAACGGGAAGGAAAACCTCCGGCAGAACCGGGCTCAGTATGAACGGTCATCTGCCTCGACCGACTGGGGTTACAGAAGACAGAGCAGAGACACAACAAGAGAGACAAAAAAGCACAGAAGCACACATTGATCTAGTAATATGTTCTACATTAGATGGTAGTAGCGCGTGAGCCGTCTTCTCTGGATGATGTCACAGTTAACAGAACGCCAGACCAGGTGTACCTACTATGAAGAAAAAGAGAGAGAGCAAAAAGTTAAAAGCTGAAATGACGACAGTCATTTCAATGTAATGCAATGCAAAACTGGAGAACAGTAGACTGAAGAACAGTAGAAATCAGTAGAGTGAGAAAATTAGACCCTGATGTCCTCCAGCAGCCTAGGCCTATCAGAGCACAACTATATAGATAGCTCAGGGTAACATGAGCCACTCTAACTATAAGCTTTGTCAAAAAGGAAAGTTTTAAGATTAGTCTTTAAAGTAGACAGGGTGTCTGCCTCACGGACCAAAACTGGGAGTTGGTTCCACAGGAGAGGAGCCTGATAGCTAAAGGATCTGCCTCCCATTCTACTTTTAGAGACTCTAGGAACCACCAGCAGACCTGCAGTCTGAGAGCGAAGTGCTCTGTTAGGAACATACGGGGTAATCAGAGCTCTGATATATGATGGAGCTTGATTATTAAGGGCTTTATACGTTAGAAGGAGAATTTTAAATTCTATTCTTGATTTAACAGGAAGCCAATGAAGGGAAGCTAAAATTGGAGAAATATGATCCCTCTTGTTGATTTTCATCAGAACTCTTGCCGCAGCATTTTGAATCAGCTGAAGACTTTGAACTGCATTTTGTGGACTTCCTGATAGTAAAGAATTACAATAGTCCAGCCTTGAAGTAACAAATGCATGGACTAGTTTTTCAGCATCACTCCTGGACAGAATGTTTCTAATTTTGGCGATATTCCGGAGGTGAAAAAAGGAAACTCTGGAAATCTGTTTAATATGGGATTTAAATGACATGTTTCAGAGTAGGGATAATGAGTCAAAGTCATGTGCAGTGTTAGCTTTCTACAACACATACCGTTTTGCAAAAAGTTGCATTTATCAGTCTCATATGACCATTTCTCCTGCAGGAAGCTTGATTATCACGTGTCACACCTGTATTACAGTGGGACAGTGCTTCACTCAGGATGTAACTGCACATCAATTGTTAAAGCAATACATGAAAGTTTTGATCCAAGTTAGTTTAATTTGAGATGTAAATCATTTTTTGAGGTCAATACACAGCACAATATATGCATATCGATGCTCCGTGCGGACTGCCTTTCTCTAAAGATCCCCTGTGTAACTTGAGAGGGTCGGATCTGTTGCTGAATGGGTCATGTGACCTAGAGCGGCGCTCTAAGTCACATGACCCATTCTAGGTTACGGCAGTCTGAGCTGAGACTGCAGTAACAACAAAGCAAAACACATATGACCCTTAGTCAGACACATTTTTGGTTCTCTGATCTAGGATTTAATCTAGAGGGGTGAATGGGGCCTTGTCTTTACAACTAACTCCATGACTTCTCAGTCTGCTGGTCCAAAGTGGTCTGCTATCAGATTCCAAAACACAGAGGGAGACTTGTTTATTTTTCTTTTGTTGGTTACTTTCTCTTCCCTCTTGCTGGGCAAAGAGTATGGATGGTCCTGCATTTCAACAGAAGAATGGCAAGAAGAATGATCTACGGTCATTTTTGCTTGTTTTATACACCTCCTCCACGAGCAACATATGTTCAAATACAGGTAAAATGCGTAAGGCTAACATGTTTGTCGCTTTTCGAATTCTGTAATCAAAAATGGCGGTGCAACATGGTGTCTTTTAGTGGGTGCACCGCCACCTATGTATTTATAAACAACTCATTCTAAGCTATGTCAAAGTTTTCATTTTTGATTTGATTATTATTAGATATTGGCAGAATTTTTGATTTTTGCTAAAAAAAAAAAAAAAGCCAAATTAGTTACACACTGCTCTTTTACGAAGACAAGTTTAAATCAGGATCTGGATATGTTTTAGCACTGAGGATCTTAACTATTAGGGGTTAGAGCTAACTGAGTGCTGAGTGGGGAGTGGCCTTGTGGGTAGAGTACGCACCAATTTCCTGGTTCAAATCCCACAGACTGCAACTCCCTGTGCAAAACCCTTAGTCCCAGAATGCTTCCTGGGTGCTCCCTAAAAGAGATGGGTTAAATGCAGAGCACACATTGCACTTGGATGTTGGTATGTTGTAATGACAATGCTGTCCAGGCTGTACCCACACCTCCCCACACCCTCAGCCGATACTGCATCAGTCCCCCATGACCGTGCACAGATAAGCGGTCATAGATGATCGATACATAACCCTAACCCTAACTTTGAAATGGCTGTCCATTATAACCAGTGGTGCTGTTGTCAATCTCAATCTGGATTTGAAATGCTGTTTTCAATTATGTAAAAGCACACTGTTGCAGAATGTGGCTATTTTGAGGATTTGACTTGTCAAAGGCTGCGGGAGCTTGAAGAGGAACTTGTTATTATGGCCATATCACAAAACTGTCTTGTATTATGCAAATAACATCATTAATATTAAAATTCCTTTAAATATTAATTGTCTTTGTGCAGAGCTGAGCAGTCAGAAAAGCCATAATTGTTTTATTCATATCATTTTGGAGATTTAAAACACTACCTGCTGGACGGATATTACAGTTTAATTGTCTTAGCTCCAGCGCTTAAATCACACAAAGAGATGTTTGCGGTCTTGTATATAGAGAATCCTCTCTGCAGTATGTGTGTCATATTTTATGATATCCACTTGCCTTTATAGCTCTGTCGTTACTCGTGGATTGCATTGATTTGATTCAGCTCCTTGACTGCAGATCCTGGCTCAGATAGGTTCATTCAAGCTGCAACAGCGTGCAGAGTTCCCCACACCTCCCTCTCCCCTCCCAAACCAGCTGTGAGATTTAATCTTTATAGCAAGTGCTCAGAGTTCTCCTTCTAGGGTAACAAATATGAAACACCTTGTTGGAAAGCTATCCTGAAGAAATTCTTACAAGATGCTCAGACTACCGCAACTTGCTGCTCTCAGTACAGCGGAGCAGCAGCTTTACTATAAGCTTCTCTCAGAAGCTGTGGGAGGTGTCCAGGAGGCATTTGGAAAAAATGCCAGAGCCACCTCAAAGTGGAAAACAAATCTTCTCTCTTTTTTTTCAGGTGTCCTGTCTGGCAGTGCAAGAATTACAAGAATTGCTTTTTAAGTGGCTAAGAGAGACCAACAGATTTGCTTTCATAGGTGGAGCATTAATACTTTTTTTTAGGGGGGAAAAAAATACTTTATCGGACACAAATTTGGGATTATTTCAAATTCAATGCACACAGAAACGCAAATGTAAAAGTGAAAGAAAGGAAGAGAGAAAGGCGAGGCGAAACAATGAAAGGGAGAAAAGGTGACAAAAATAGAGGAAAAAGAGAGTGAAATATAGCATCCGTGGAATCGGCGTCCCAAAACCCGACCTGACAAAGAAACAAGCACACAGTCACCATCACACATTCCCACCCTGATACCCACACATGCAAATGTTCAGAACCACACTCAAAGAAAGATGCTGTACACACACCTGCACTCCCCACACGTCCCATACCCCCAGGTCCAGGTACCATTACCCCAGAGGAGCGTCCAGTCCCCGGACCCGGGACGCGATCCCTTCCACCAGGGTGGAGGAGAGCGGACCACCCAAGGCCCCGCCCCGACCCCAGCCCAGACGATCTCTGAATCGATCCATCCAGATATCGATCCAACACAGTTCCAACGAGCCAGCCAACCAGAGCCCACCTGTCCCTGTAGCATCCTATCAGCCTAAACTCCCTGTATAACCTGGGATGCTGGTTGATCATTCTGAAGTTAGTTTATTAGACTGAAGACATATTCATCAGTTCTCCATTGACTAATCCAGTCCTTGTAAAGAATGTCAAAAGTTTTCCATAAACGTTTCCAGCCCACACAGCCGAACATCCCAAAAAGTAGTAGGGCACCGTTGTTCTTACTGTACAAGCAAAGTGATGGGAGGATGCTCTGTAATCTGGGATGAAACGAGAACCTTTGCTCTATCTTTAAAAGGCCTTTTATACAACACTTGGGTTCTCTCTCTGCTGCAATGAGTAATCAACAACATCAAGAACTAAAATTCAAGGTTTATTTTTTAGACTTTAAAGCATTTTTACAGTAAAGCATCTTAAGATGACACAATGTTTAACATCTGTTGTGTTTGTTCTGCAGCTCCTGTACGAGTGAAAAGTTACACCAGAGCTACTTTTGATTATGAAACCAAAAATTCAATTATGGGTGTCAGGAGATGACATATTGGCTCATTGCGCTGTGTTGCTCTTGTCTAATGCAGAAGCCCTGTTTGCGTAATTGGTCAGTGAAAGTAGGTGAGAGGCTGAACAGAAGCACTTTTACCAACTGTTAAGGTCTCCATGACATCAATATTTCTGCTCCAATATATGTGCTCTGCTCTCTGCTCCACGGCTCCTGCAGAGGTCAGCAAAAAGTAAGCATGACTATGTCACTCTTGATGTACCTACGCAATGAACTATGCACACAAAGGCTGTGCATAGTTTGACAGCAGTGTATCGATTGCTTTACCTTAATATGTATTCTTTAAACTCTGAAAGGCACATTTGCAGAAGAAAAACTGGTGAAACAAAGAAATAGACTATATCTGAACTGTTTTGGACAAGGTTTGAAAAGAAAATATAGAATGAATAATACACCCCAGCCAGACCCCGATTCTTTTAGAGCCATGTAACATAAACCAGGTTAGAGTTTTTAAAAAGCTGATGCAGTTTCGCCGTATGACTTTGTAAACCAGTCTTAGCGAGGTAGACATTTACAATCAGAGCTCTGTTGGCTCCCAGTACATTAGCACTTTTATAGCCAAGTGAAGAGAGGCAGGCCTGCAGCTCTGAATGAAGCCGGAGCACACAGAGAGATGTCCGCTGTCTCATTTCTTCCCCACAGTGTTCATTTATTCACACCCTGAGTGAAAAGGGACTTGCAGAGTAACCTGGATTTGCTTCTGTAGTCTGCCAGATTGTTTAGAGCAAAATGCAGGAGGAATGGAAAGTGGGAAAGATATCCTGCAAGGGATTTCATAGCAGTGAGGGGGGAAAAAAACACAAAAAATTGTATTAAAACAGAGAAGTTATGCTTCAGTAGTAAAATCACAATATTATACATCTACGTACAAGGCCTGAAAAAAGAAGTTACACCCCTTGAACTTTATCCTGTTATGATATCTGTGTGTTTCATTGGGATTTTTGGGGCAACCTGAAGTTATGCATAGTCATGAAATAGAACATAAAAGTGTCTTAGGATATCAAAATTCTTTAAAAATAGGAAAGTGTGCCGTACATCAGTATTCAGCCCAAACTTAGTGGAACCACCTTCAGCTGCTAGACTCTAGAGATACATTTCCACCAGCTTTGCAATTAGAGACCAGACATCTGCATGCTCTTATTACGCAAAGAAGCCACGTCAGATTTAAGGAGACTTCTGCTGACATCATTTTTTGTTTTGTTTTGTTCTTTTAGCGTCCTGTCTGGCAATGGTGGCAAGCGAGGAGCGAGCGAGCGATCGAGCGAGCGATCTAGCGAGCGAGCGAGCTAGCCGAGCTCGCTAGTCTACTCTAGCGGCTGGAGCTTGAGTGAGCGAGCGAGCGAGCGAGCGATGCCTCTATCTATCTATCTATCTATCTATCTATCTATCTATCTATCTATCTATCTATCTCATCTATCCTATCATCATCTATCTATCTATCTATCTATCTATCTATCTATCTATCTATCTATCTATCTATCTATCTATCTATCTATCTATCTATCTATCTATCTATCTATCTATCTATCTATCTATCTATCTATCTATCTATCTATCTATCTATCTATCTATCTATCTATCTATCTATCTATCTATCTATCTATCTATCTATCTATCTATCTCGGTATCAGTGTCGACAGCAGGGCTGCTCAGATGTGATCTATGAAGGTTTTATTTTTAAAGTACCATGTATTCGAGCTCTGTGTGTCAGTAACATCTTCTGCCAGTTCGATGGCCGGTCATTGACCTTGTTGCCTACAAATCATGTAGCTTTTAGTGAACGAGAGGCTACAGCAGGAGGACAGAGGCAGGAACATTGTGATTTGGAATAAAATGTAGAACACTATGAAAAAAAAAAATGTTATTTGGCATCAAAACTGTTGCTGCAATTAACAATATTATTGTGATAGCCTGTTTCGTGACTAGACAGCAGATTTATTAACATTTTTATAGCAGGGTTGTTGCACTATTCCCATTTCATGATTCCAGAGCTTATTTTGCTTTTGTTCAGTTAACCAAATTAAGATGTTTTTGGCCTCTAAACTGAAGCTATACTGGGAATGTCCAGAAATTATGGTTTACAGGGAAGGAGAGCAAAAGATGATGGTGTCTAACACACCAATCAGGTCCTTGCTGCTCTTCAGCACAGCCTCATGTTAATTCTTCACATTCAGATTATTATAGGAAAAGCTGCATATGATTCAAAACTTGTGACTGACAGGCGGCATACAACATGTGGGACATATAGAAAATTATGTGTGCTTACTTAATCCTTCTGTTAAAGTTAGCTCAGGTGTTCAGTGAGAGTAGAAATATTTCTATGTGTTCTTTTATTATAAACACATACATGGGTGCTTATTTTTCAGCAAAATACAAAAAAAAAAAAGATTTTTTTTAGACGCTTTCTCTGATTCCATATACATTAACCATGAAAACATTAAAAACAACTTCCATACTGCCTGTCAGACTGCGTAGGAACCCTGCGACAGAGGCGTACAGCCAGAACAGGAGCATTAAAACACATTAGGTAAGGCAAAACAGAGAATGGGGGAGCTGAAGAGAGTTGTGGGAGTGAGTGTAAGTGAGTGGGAGCTTTAGAGTGAAAGAGCGGCTACTGTACAGCTGTAATAGGCCTGCTTTGCTATCAGCCAGAGCCTGAATGGCCTCAAGCTGTTCCTGTCATTCATTTGTTCTGTTTGGACCACATTAGCCAACAGTCAAACATGGGCTTTTGTGGCCATTCGGGGGCAGCACTTCCAGTCCACACTAAGCATCACGAGCCATGGACTTTGGTCTTTGCATCTTTTTATTTACACTAAGGAATCACCTGCTACATTTTATACATGTTGGTGCTGAACGGAGATGGTCCCCCCTCCAGAATTGCTGCATCTATAACTTATGTTACAAGATAAAATCAATTTTAGAGCCTTGACTCTGGAATCCATTTTCTGTGTTTGTTGAAAAATCAAAAGAAATAATTTGACCGTTTTACTCCCTTATTCGCTTGTTTACAGTGATCTTGCATTGAGTTTTGTGCATGAAAAGTTTTTGGTGAGGACATCTTAAGGCCATGTGCTCTAGTGATTGATTGAAAATCAATGGAGGGTTAAAGGGGACAATATTAAATAAATAAATATATCATAAGATAAATAAACTCACCATGAAATAATGAAATGTAAAATGAAACAATTAAATATACCATTACATTTTCCATTGAGTAATTTAATACAGTTATTTATTTCATTTAACATTTCATTATTTCATAATACATTTAATGATTTAATGGGACATTTAATGGTGCAGTTATTTATTTCATTTAACAATTCATTATTTCATGGTATATTTACATTTCTATATTTCATGATTTTATTTTATCAATATTGTCCCCTTTAACCCTCCATAACTTTCTTCCCACCAAAGAACAATAAATAAATAAAAACGAACAGTTTTAAGTATTTATTTCTCCGTTTAGCCATCAGTAGCCATCCTATTATGATTCTTAAAGATGGTAGCATTTTTTGAGTATTTAAGCAACTAGAAGTGTTTTTATGCAGGAAAAGGGGCATACGACTTCAGATCCCCAGCTAAAACATACCTGAGACTTGACAATAAAAGAAAAGTGTGATCAAAGTGGCAAAAGAATGAAGTGAAGGCATAAAAAAATGATATATTTGTGGGAGATAGTGGTGTTAGATACACAACAGAGCCGGATGAAATGAACACAAGGAGGTGAGACAGCGAGGGTCGCATCCAGAAGTGAGACACCACAGAGGGAGGCAGAGAGCGGAAAGTTGTGGGAAGCTGCGAAACAGATGGGCTAAAGGAGAAGGTGAGAGATGGCTTGGATAGGGGAGGGGGAATCTGGGCAGTAGCTGCCAGAAGTCAGTGCTGAAAGTTGGAATGCTTTAGATTCACGACGGGATGATGGCAACATCACTTATTCCCTTCCACTTTAGACATATTGCTTTGTGATTTTTTTTTCTAACCCAAGGTCAGTTCATTTCTCAGCTGACAGTCTCAGCGCATATTCTGCATAATAGTGGTGACCGAGACAACCCTAGAGATTACGCTCTGAATTTATGGGCAGCCAGACCTTTGATTTACAATTAAAAGTTCTAAAAGTTTCAGAAATGTTGGATAATTTCATGAAAATAATGCTCTTATTCACAGAAGTAGTTTCCAGACTTCCCAGAGAACTGTCAAAACAAATAAAACATGTCTCTCTCTCTCTCTATAGGCATCCTGCGCAAATGCACAATTAAAAATTTTCCCCTGCATTTTCTGAATCATTTCTGAACGTTGTCTTCAGGTTGCTCCACAGATTTGCGGTCTGCATATCCGAGATTAGCCTAAAGTGAATTTAGCTAGTTTTAGGTCATATTGCTCCCAGGAAACCTAAAACAAGCATGACTCCCCCTCCTCCGTGCTCTTGAGAGGACAGCAACACATTTTATTGGCTAACGGGGTTCAGTTTACATTCTATTTAAAGTTTAAGCCAGTTATAAAGGAGACAGGATGTACCTCAAGAATTAAATAAATCAAATTTAAAATTTAGATGAAACATTTTTTTTTTTACCAATTTTACCAAATTTTTTTAAGCCCAATTTAAAAGGCCAAAAGACATAAATCAGAGGAGTATCTCCAAAGGTCGCACTGTTGTGCTGAGCATTCTGTCCTTTAATTTGCTTAGTTAAACTAAAAAAATTATTTGCTTAGAAAGTGCTGACTTTGTTTTTAGCCTGACTTAAATCCAAGACTTTCCTTCTCTTCTGTCTTTAACAAGATTCCACACCGTGTTGGCTTTTCTCTGGTCAGATGTGTATAAAGTTTGCAACCCTTCCCCCAAATTCCAGCGTGTGCTGTGGGTCAGCTGTGATTACTGTTCCATTCTTTAAAACAGTATAAAGATTAAAAATCTTTTCACTGGTATCAACACAGATCTTTAAGAGCCTCATTTTTAAAGTAACTGCGTTATGAAATAGACATTAACATGTGCGTCGGGACAGGCTGAAGACTTGAATGTAACTGTTGCAGGAAAGTATCATGGCTGCTGTAATTATGACCAAAATCGATCCTGGATTTGTTCGCTCTTTATTTTTTGTCTTTCAGAGTTGTTTGCATGGAATTTATAGTGACGATGAGTTTATCTTAGCTCATCATAGCCAAGAATATCCATTTTTTGTGCATTGGGTGGATTTTTTGTAATTTCCACAGGATGGAAATTCTAAACACAGGTTTAAATATACCGTTATATCCAGTAAGTCAGCACATATTATAGACACGTTGATCATTATATTTCAAAAACTTATATCTGTTAATTATGATGATCTGCTGCTTACAGATGACTAAAAACATGTTTATACAAAAATGTGGTCTTGATCAAAAATATGTTTAATACCCGCTTAAAGGTTATTTTCAAAAGGTACTTTTCATCAAATAAACAACAAACAACCTCGCTGTAAAAACTGAGAGTCCCCTTAGGTTGAATGCTCTTATTTTATTTCTAAAAGTGCACTTTATATTGTCAAAAGGAGCTTTTTTTAACACAGAATGTAAGTTTATCTATCTTCCAATGTTTAACTTCTAGACGTAAATGTTTCTGACTGTTCTTAAACTTGGTAGAGTAGAGACGATGTCTGAAAGTTGACTTTAGTCATAGTTTTAAGGCAGTCTTCAAACTTCAAAAAGTTAAAGATATATAGCCATGTTATATACTTATAAAAAAGACCAAAAACCTTTTGATCATGATAAAATAAGGTTATATACACCAACCCTCCATCCTGATAATGTTTTACGGTCCTTTTTGTCGATAAAATTAGTCAGAGCATCAGGCGCATTTAGCAGATATAAACAGATGTGGCGCCATCTAGTGACAGTATCGCAGAACTATCATAATGCCGGTTTACTTAATCAATAAATCTAAATTAAATAATGCCAGACTGAGCCTGACCCTCTGCACTGCCTCGTGATTAATTAAAAGAACCAATCTACAGCAACTTTAAGAGCCTCATATCAGAACATTTACTCACGTCAGTCAACTCTGCGTCACATCTGAGCCTCGGCAGGTTTAGCGTCTGATTCAGTGAAAACCAACGTTAAGACTGGATTCCCAGAGACATTCCAGGCTTTTCTCTCTTGGAAGCATATATTGTTTTTTGCTTTTATTTTTCACCAGATCTTCAACCATTCATCATTGTTTAGCCTTGAGATGCTAATAGCTGTTAGAAGCTTCCTTGTTTTAACCCCTGCTGTGCATGCACAGTGTTTTACTTCCCCTTTTATTAGAAATAAACATGAAACGTATTTATTTACAAAAGAATTGAGCAAAAACAAAGCGTAAAATAATAACCAATTTACCAGCAGGATGTGATAATCTTTCATAAAACCTTTGTATGCAACCAGAGTGAGCTACTGACCTGTAAATAAATAAAAAGTCAAAAAACGTGGTAATGCACCTTTAAGAGATATAAAATGTATTACCCTGTAGTCACTCCTGTCTGACAGCTGAAGATTGGCAAAAATTAGGTCATCAAAAATAATCATAGTGTAGTAATGGTCCAGTCAAAGTCCAGACCTCAACCTGATTGAAACGCTGTGGTTGGGAACTAAACAGAAATGTGTTGCTCATCAATTTCCTTGAATTGAAAAGTTGAAGAGAAGAGCAGAGCAAGATTCGTCTCTGCTTTAAAAAGTAGTTTTAACACCGTAATACCCTGATGCTGTCAAATGTCTGCTGGAGGTAATCCTCCAGCCACCAACCAGCTTCAGAACGGTATATTTATAAGGTTACAATGGGACTACAGCTTTAGTCCTCATTTCTGCTACATGGGTTCACTTTGAATGAAGTCCGTTTTAGATCATTTACTGATGTGACTGAAGGCTCCACCCTAAAACACACTTTTCAAGGTGTTATAAATTGACAGTTTAACAATCATTGGCAATTTATAGCAAAACAATCACAGAGCAGCGCGGGGGAATACGGATGTTTGATCAAACTGTCTAATTTATGTTATGACCTGTTTGCCTTTTTCCTTGCACACAATGATAAAAGACTAGATGGAAAGCTGTTTCTACTGCCATCAATTGTGGCCATTTGGAGCGCTCTTTCCCATAAACGTTTCTCAGCAACTCCAGAGAAATTAATTTAAAAGAATACATCAGACCTTTACTGTGTAGATGCATTAGAACGATTGACTCTCTGCCAACTTGGACAAGAGGAGCCACTGCAGTAACTCATAACTTTAATGTTAAAATGTGTGTTGTATATAAAAAAAGAAATGTTGAGGGTAATCCAGAGTATGCTTCTTGTGAGTAAGAGCAGAGATTAGTGTTTGTGTTGCAGAACCCTGGTGGTATATTTGGTATCTTTGGTGTGTTTGACAATGTTGCAGCGCTTGGATTACTGCATACATACTCAGTGCCAACTTACGCTGGCGGTGTGTGTGTGTGTGTGTGTGTGTGTGTGTGTGTGTGTGTGTGTCTATAGTTAAAGATGGCAAGAAAAAAAAAGGAGAGGGGGAGTGATAGAGAGACAGAAACAGGGAGAGTAAGTGAGTGAGAGGGAGGTAAAAGTCAGTTTTTCATGGATGGCTGTGTTGCTATGGGAACTAGATGTGGGCTCCCTATTCCCAAAAAAGTCTCCTCTTTCCTTCCTCCCTTCCTTCCTACCTACCTACCCTCTTTCCCGCTCTCTCTCTCTCTCTCTCTGATCACTTCATTCTTCCATATTCGTCTTTACGCCCTCCGCAGCTCTTTCTCCTTCCTCTCCCCGTTCCCTGGATCACATCCCACCACATGCTTCATTCCGCTCTCATCCTCTCCCTCTCTCCTCTCTCCTCTCTCATCCATCCCTTTCCCCGCCCACTCCTTCACCTCTCCCAAAGTCCACTCTCGTCCTCTCTTTTACTTTTTCCCATTCCCACCACCCCCCATCTTTTCCCACTCTTTTAGTCTCTCTCGTCCCTCTTTTTCCCTGTTTTTCCGATCCCTCCGTCTCTTTAACACTTTTACTTGTATTCTATTCTTTTCTCGGTTGTCATGGCAATAGGCTGGGGGCGTAAGGGAGCGAGTGCGAGCGAGCGAGCGGGAGTGGGTGTTTCGGAAGTGACATCTCTTGGGCAGTAACCTTGTTTCCTGTGTGGTGGAGTTGGGGGCGGATTCAAGGCGCTTGCGGTGCAGCAACAGTGACGCCGTGTGGACGCTGTGGGTGAGCAATGGGGAGCCAGGGACGCGCCGTGCGAATGCAGGGTGAATGATCTGATAGGTGAGAATACTCTCCCCTTTCATCTCTGTGGCTCCTCTGTCACACACACACATGTACAATCACACACACACACACACACCTTTACCCCTCCACCCTCCCTCCCTCCCTCCTTCCCATCTAACATCTCTCTCCTCAAGGTTAGAAGTGGATTCATTGTAGATGGAAACGTTTGGACGGGATCAAAGCCTCTCGCTGGTCTCACGCAGCAGGTTGGCTGTCTGGGACGAGAGGTTATTTTGGACAAGTGCTGTCAGACTTCCTCCAAATGCAGAACAGAAAGTCATACGTTCATTTGCCGAATGTCTTGACTGTAAAATTGAGTACACCCTGTGCTCGTAAAAGTACGGAGTGCAGTGAGTGCCAAACGACAACAGAAGTCGCTTTCTGCAGCTTAGTGCTTACTTATTTTAGTCACATGCAAATAAAAAGCACAATTACCAACAACAGCTTAACAAAGTGCTGAACAACTTTAGATGACAAAACACACATAAAACATACTTTTAGGCCAGATTCCGGTCACCTCTATCTTTAGACCAGGAGCTGGGACCAATCAGAAGCTCCTGTTGTTCACGCCCTACAGAGCGTTATGTAGAGCTGCGACAGCATTGAGAACATTCATGGATTGTCACACGCAAGTAGAACAGAATAGAAATATCTTTGGTTATCCCTCAGTTGTCCAATTCAGGTGTACCAGCAGCAAAGTGAACGGCGGGGTTAAATCATGCAGATTCATACAAAGCTAAAACATAAAAACACAGAAAGTAGGAAGAAGGCACAGTACAGTAAGGGTTAGTTTACAGCCTAAGCAAACAATACTGTGCAGTTCTTTAAAATAGCATACTCAGATTTTAAAAAAAAGTGCAACACGTGGATGTATATTTGTGCACAATAAACAACAAGAGACTATTTACAAGAAATGGAAAAACAGCAAAATCAGCAGGGTTGTTCACCTGGGTCAGTGTGGTGGTTCTACGCCTGCAGACAGCCACCACCAGCTCCTTGTTGTTCCCCCTTTCTCCCAGTAAAATATTAAAACTGATTCAAAAAGGAAACAGTTTTACCTCTAGGGTCCCATTTACACCTGGCAGAAAAATGCTGGGATTCAGTCACCGATGGTTTGGGATGCATTCATTCACATTTATATGGCAGTCTGCAAGCTAATCTGTCCTGGTTTAAACTAAAGGAACACCTGCTGCATGGCGTCACAACACACAATCAGCAGAGGCTTTTTATTTATAATAATTTTGTTATTAAAGTCAGCTGCAGTTAACAAGTTATTTGAAATTAATAAACAAAACTAAATGTGGAGGAATGTAATGGACATATAAGTATTTTTTTAATAAAAAGTATTGAAAAACCTTTTGCGGTCCTGTCCGTCCTGTGGAGATTATACTGTTCAGTGGATTATTAGGGTGTAGAGCAAATTCCAGAGATTCAGAAGTTGCATTTTGCAACAAATGTCAGTCTTCCTATGCACTCTGGAAAAGTAGGGAATATCATCCAGGTCAAGATTAGGATGGTTAAAAAAGATATAGTCTAGAGACGTGCTTATTTTCAAACTATATTATATATTCCTGTTCTGTTGTGTCCATCCATCCATCCATCCATCCATCCATCCATCCATCCATCCATCCATCCATCCATCCATCCATCCATCCATCCATCCATCCATCCATTTACTGTTAATTATCTAAAACCTGTTTGATGTGAACAATATTCCAGACCAATTCCTCCTCCATCTCCTCCTGTCTGTCTGAGTGGACAGAAAGATCTTCCCAAACCAGCTGGTAGTTCTTTTCTCTCCCATGTGTTCTGGTTATCCTAAAAAGGTCTCATTCATGGGGGACATCCCTGAAACATATTCCCTGTTCTATGATGGACTCAATCTTCCATTCTGATTTAGGTCCACTTGTCGACTGAAACCCCAAGAAACTGAACATCCCCCACCTGAGGAAGGAATTTAATCCCAGAATTGAATGAAAGCACATTTCTTGTTAGATTTAGGATTATAAAATTGGGGTATTTATTCTCATCCCATTCCTTTACGTTTGGTAACCATGAATCGTTTTCTGGCAGTTTTCAAGGAGGAAACCAAAGTGGAACCCCTGCATCCTTGGCTTGTGTTTTAAAACCATCTTTGTAGTGAAAGCTTTTTTTCAAATGGGAGTCCGGCTGGTAAAGTTCAGCACACAACAGAGCAAACTGTGACATTCTCATGTCCAAACCAAGCCTTCCCCTTAGCAGAAAGTCGGTAGGAGACTCTCTGCCAGCAGCAATGAGATTGATGCAACATTCAACACGACGCAGATATGGTTCCACAAGGAACCCAAATCATAAAAAATCAATGTGTCCACTCCAATCAGCCTTGTGCGGGTCAAGTTACTGAGGCCGTGCGGCGCTCCAAAAAAATTCTGCAAAAAGAAAGTTTGACCAGACGCCGCAGGGATCCCCGGATCAAGTTCCTGAATTTCACGAGCCATACAAGAAACGTTTCCAGTAAATTTCAGGATAAAATCACCCTACCAACTTACGCTGGCTTGACTAGAGGAAACAAAACATCAACACAAGGACGCAGAGGGACTTTTGGAGGATGAAATATGATATTTAAGCACACAGATAACGGGTTTTGCCCTAAAATAATGAAAACCATGATGTTTTTAATCATTTCTGAGGGATAGCAACAGAAAGGACCACATGAACTTCTGTTCTCGCCAGTGGCTGGAGCCGCAGCTGGCCGCTGTTTCCCCAGGAGCAATGTGAGTCGGGGTTTGCTGCAAACTGGTACTGGATCAGGACTGCAACCGGCACCGTAGTCGCTAACATGTGGTCAGGCTGACAAATTTAAATGTATTATTGCTCAGTACCCCGTTTTCTCATATCCCACTGTGCATTTGAAAAAAGATGTGAAGACGTATCCTGTGGCACTGCAAAAATAACAAACTGCTGTGTCATTCTGCTCCAAAATTCAATCATGACTCTAATGTCAGTTCGTAGCTGAGAGAGCAATGCTCTGCAGCATGAGAAAAGCTTTATGATACCCCATTATGACCTGCAATCTTTTTTGGATTATTTTTCCGCTCAAAGAGGAGATAAAAAGCTTAAACAGGCGAAAATAACTACCACCTTTTATTTTGGGTTAGTATCAGACATGCTTGGACAAGTATAAACTCATAATTAAGCAGAAAAGGAAGGTGTTGGGTCTACAGACTAATAATTATTAGCATAAATAACACGATCATCAAAATTAAATTAAGTAATGATCTAGTTTAACACTTTTTGTGTTAAACTAGATCTATCTACCCTGTGTATGTGTTTAATGTGAGAACAAACAGCTGCTGCAAAGTCAGAGGATTTTGGTACAAAGTTTAGCCATTTACCGTAGAATAAAGTCACACATCTTTGTGAGGAACTTATTGATGAAATGCAGGCATTTACCATCATCCTGAGCTTGACTGAAAGTAAGCCCAGTCTTTCATCAACAAGACTAAAAATGTATGCCTGCTTCTTCTTACATCCAGTGTGAACCTGATCCAGTCGACATATTTGCTTTCAGGTGGAATGCAAAAAAGCAGAGAAAAAGAAAGGGGCTTTGAGAAATCGTGTCACTTTTAAATATGTTTTTCTCAGACTATCATAGATGGAGCTTTGCCGAATAAACTCAATGGATGCATTTCTCGATATGAACTAAGTGTGCCAAAATAAAACCTGGATTTTCCTAAAGTAGTTTGTAGATCTAAAGAAACCATGAACAAATGTTCCCCTTGTCAAACGAAATGTCAGATATTTTTTTACAGAAACACAATGGTGTGCAATTGGAACTTCTCTGAGAGTTTAGCTTTGTTAAAATACCTTGTAAGAGTTTTTATTGTCATTGCACGGTACTTTTGTGCACTTATGAGCACTGAAAACAGAAGAGAATCAACAAAATGCAGATGTTTTATGAAGATGTAAATTATCTGTTAAAAGACTTGTGACTTACCAAGTAGGAAATAAACATGAACCCAGTTCCTGTATTGATGAGTTTTTATTCAGCAAAATGTTTGCTTTTTAATTGGTAATGGGGTTATATAAAATATATTGTGAATTTCAATATGATAATATTTCTCATCTGGTTTCTAGCATCCAATCTCATGTGATAAAATAAAAATTTAAGATTCCTCCACCACTTTTAAAGGGGCCTAGTCATTAATGGCAACTACAAATGTCTGTGCCAGTAGCTCAGTCTGGTTGCATACAAAGGTTTTTTGATTAAATTATTGTGTCATGTTCGTTTATTATATTTTATACCATGATCTGTGTGAATACTCAATTCTGATTGGCTGCAGGGTTTCCATTAAAAAGTGTTTTTTATAGGACATCTATAAAAAAGTTCTGGTCAAATAGCCTTATTGTTCTAAATTATTGCACTGGCTCAAACGTTAGCTGCTAATGGCAAGGCAGCTGACGCTGGTTATCTTGGCAACGCGTTACGACGAGAGATAAATACTTATTTCAGCATTTCTTCTGAAAAACTCACAATGTCATTGGTGAAACAAACACGAGCGTATTACAGTAATAATTTATTTAATATTTCTTTCTTTCGCAAGTGACCATGATATAAGTGGGATAATGCCCTTCGAGGTGTCCGTTATCATTTTACACCTATGCATCTTCCATTAATTTCTGATATAGGACACGTTGTCGGGCATTATCCCTTACTTATCTCTAGTTTTAAGTAAGCAAAGTGCATGATGTGTATTAACCATAAGACCATGTGACCAGAAGTATGATATTGTGTAAGCATGTAACGAGTAAACGAGGTGAGGCAATTTAGCCCACAGACATATATACAACTTTATATTGATGTTATGATGAATAAATACAATCATAAGTATACGTATTCCAAAAAAGTTAAAAAACAAAACAACTGGACTTTTTTTCTGAACTTGAAGACATTTCGCTTCCCATCCATCAATTCAAATGTCTTGAGTAATGTGGAGCTCCAAATTTTAGATTATTGCCCAAAAAGGCGTTCTGGCTTAGATAACATGCAAATTAAACTGAGACAGTTCCACCCCTTAGCAATGGGGAGTCGTTAGGGTCGTTATGGGCCAAGCTTGATCACCTGTATGTAGGTGAGGATTGAGGTGATAATTGGAAGGAATCAACCCTATAGCTGTGTTGTACGTTTTTGAGAGTTGAAAGAGTCCTCCTCCTTTGTTTAAGGTTGTTTTTTCTCTCTTAACATAAATGGCTTCATGGACCATGACGTGGATGTGATGGAGCTGAGCAAGTGAGCAACGGCCAGTGGAGGTGTGAAAAGAAAGAGGTTAAGTAACCCTCCCCCATAGGTCGGGTTGAGTTGTCACTTTTCTGCGAGCCGTTGCAGGACGGTCTACTGGTTCTCACAGCAGCTGCTTCAACCGTCGCCATCTTGCTTTCCACGGTACTGAAAAGCACAACAATGTTATGTGTGCTGATCGCACCCGGTGCAAAGGACTTTTCAGGCTCAAAAAGAACTAAAACGCTATCAGGATGAGTGCTTGGCACAAATAGTTTTTTTAAAAAACATGAATTTTTTTGGGGTTTTTCTTTTAATGGATAAAATACGTGACAAGGCTCCTTTGAAGCATCTCATTCCACTTTGCCAAGTGTCATAGATTATCTTGCACCCAAGGGTGCCTGGGTGTTTAAAGAGGGACACATGCTTGTAAATAACACAGTTGTTGTAATTTTCTTAGCTCCTGATCGTCTTTAATGTTTCGCCAGAAAAGATTTTAAGCAAATTGCCGCAGTCAGACATTCTGTTTTAAAAGCAAGAGGTCCCCCCCTCCCCGTATGAGGTAATCACAGAATAACTGATATTGATCAACATAGGCGTTAACTCCCTGGAGCTGTATTTAGATAATTATGTGCTATGAAGCCGAAATGTTTTACTTATTACCTTTTAATGAAGCAAAGCTTGATTTCTCCGTGTAGATTCTAGTTATTTATGCACAGCATTCCCATGTCATTCCCATACCCCACCCCAAACTAATTTGAGGGTAATGAGTGGGAGTTTCATCATTGCATATTGAGGGCATCACTGCTCTGCAGCTTCAGTTCAGCAGCAACCCTCTCTTCTCTGGGCCCCTGTGACCCCACTGCTGACACCTGACATCCTCTTTAGCTAAGCGCAGACAGGGGCCTGATGCTCTGCACATTTGCATGGCTCCGACTCAGAACATGTCAAAAAGCAGCTCTGCTACGTCTCTGCTCTGCTGCTGTTATTTCTGAAAAGCAATAATACGTGGTGCAGCTCAGGTCACTGCCATTATACGGCATTTTCTTGTCTACTTAGTAAGAAGCTTCGGTACTTTGCTTGCAGGAGTACATTATCTGCTTCAGGCCGCCTGAGAATGTTGCCGGCTTTATTTTTAGCACTGTTTTTGGTAATCACTGATGTGTGTAAATCAACTTTAGGTCTGTCGGGTCTCAGTAATGGCAGCGTCGACTGAGGCTGACCAGTCATCCGATTGGTGCTTGGCTGTCTCCTTTTGTAAACTGCTAGGGACAGCAGAAAAAGGAAAAGAAGCCCACAGAGAGGGAAGGAAGAGCGCAACAAAGGCAGAGAAGAAGGGTGCGGAGAGGAAATGAAAGGCAGAGTGAGCGAGAGGAAGATGAGCGGAGAAAAGAGGCGTCTCAGCAGTTCTGCTTGTGTTAAATCGTTACAGAATATCCCTGCAACCTAGAGCTGCGCGTGCCCCTCTGTGTACAAACAGACATGAACCAATAAAAAAAAAAAGAGTTGCTCATTGAAATTCTGTCCGGTGAGCTTCACAGGCTCTTAATAGGCAGCCTCCAGGGTTTAGAGGTAGAGTAATGCAGATTTGGCCCTGGATGAGTCACGCCGCCATCCCATGGCGAATATCTCGGGATCCTGACTTTGCAAAGTTTAGATTCGGGAGCTTGGTTGAGTTTTGGGAGAGAGCACGCCACGCAGTGCTTTACTTCCCTGGAGCTTTGTGACAACGACCCATGAGTCAACAGGCCAAGCACTCAGCGTTCCTTAAATCTGACCTTACAGCTTGGGTTGTATAGCCAGAGGTCAGGGGAAGGTGTTGGGGGTTCTTTGTACAGAAAAGATGCAATTTTTCATCTTCACTTCTGATAACACTGAAGTGAGTCTGCAGCTCTTAAATTGAAATTATTTTTTTTTTGATAAAAACCGTATTAATAAGTTTTACAATGGTTTTCTGATTTACTAATTATTTGCCAAATTGTTATGAAATAAAGCAAAGAAAAAGGTTTTCATTTCCTGTCTCCAAACCGGCCTTGGGTGTGAGTGTGTGTGTGTTCGTCTCCGTGCTGCCATGTGATGGACTGGTGACATGTTCAGGGCTTTTCACCCAGCGGCTGCTGGACGTGGGCACCAGCAGTCCTGCATGAAGACATGGGCATAGACAATTCATTTTGGCCCCATTAGACCATGGCTTTGTGCTCTAAGTGGAGAACTAGTGGAGGAGAACATGTGAAACGACAACGCAGACATGTAATCGGTTGTGACATTCTGCACATGTCGTGTTGCACTGGGAGCCCCAAGCTTTTCTTTGTGCGGACTAATCAACAGCAAAATGTGAGTCTGCCCCTTCCGTGCAAGGATGTTTAAAAAAAGATGTTCAGAGAGGGTCAGTGGACACCGCCAGGGCAGATAGTGTCAGCCACTCCAGTGTGTAGCGATGGACAACAGTTATCTCATCTCCTCATCAGCAGCTGCATGTGTGGAGGTGTTCTGCCCACTATGAGGGCCTCCAGATGCTGTGAGAGAGAATTTGGCTTTCTACTGGTGAAAACGGAGCAGGCCACAGGGGAAATATTCTTTGACTCGCTCACACGCTGCACGAGTCTTTCTGAAAGGGTTCATGCCAGGATTTACTTTGGAATTCAGGAAATTAAAAATGGAAAATACATAATAAGGTCTGAAAGGGAGTGGTTGCAGGCCCACGTGCTTGGCTTCATAATTAAGTAACACGTGAGAAATGCGGCCTTGTGGTCCATGGCCAAACTTTAACAGCGAGAATATATCTGGAGAGAGATCATGCAGAAATAAGGTATCCATTAGATATTTGCAGGGTTTCCATAACATATTTAATGCAGTAATGTCAATTAAAGCTGCACAATACTGTATATTTATCTTCAATAATCATTGCATTGTCATTTTGTGAAAAATTGCAATCGAAAAAGAAACCTTTGGGTGCAAGATTTTTGTACCAACGATATTTATTTGCATGCATTCAACCTCTGCTTGCCAAGAACATCACTCTCTGTTCTGGACACACCTGATCTGGATCTTTGTGG
The DNA here is from genome assembly GCF_011125445.2 of Fundulus heteroclitus. NCBI lineage: Eukaryota > Metazoa > Chordata > Actinopteri > Cyprinodontiformes > Fundulidae > Fundulus > Fundulus heteroclitus. Next base: position 43,153,729 of record NC_046363.1, read on the forward strand.
TTTAAAGCAGTGTGGATATTGTGATAATGGGGAAAAGAAAGAGCAGTGAGGAATCACAATTTTCGACAATGGTGTTTTTTCATGTTAACATGAAGCCTAGTTTTGATTTTAGGTCTTAAAAAGTTTTAAATGCATCCATATTTATTATTCATTGTTTGTCCCATTAAGCCTTTGAGTATTTGTTCTGATTGTTTTGTAGATCAGGTTGAGGAATTGGGGTGTTAACATACTTACAATACTAAAATAAAAAAAATGAGTTATGGCCCAAATGGAAGAAATATGTTGTCAAAAAAATTCTGCTCCTGAAACTGGCTTTTTTAAATCTGTTTAGGGAATTAAATTTTAAATGTTATCATTGGGTAAACTGCATAGAAAAGGAATGCAGTCTCACACCAGAGTTGAAAAACAAAACCTGAAGTTACACCTTACACCTTAATTCAATAAAAAAGTTACGTTTATTTTGGCCTTATGTTAGAAACAGGGCAGCTACTCTGTCCTCCTGGCAGAGACAGATAAAGAGAGCTGTGGATGTGAAGGGGAAGAATATTTAGTGCGCCTTATAATCCGTTGCACCTTATGGTCTGGAAAATAAGGTACTCTATTTCCCTTATCCATTGTGCTTTCAATTTTAGTTGTAATTATGTTTAAAAAAAATCTTATTCTTGGTAACTGAGAATTGCAAAGACCTTGTCAATGTTTTGGTTTATTAACATTTGTGTCATTTAGTTGGAGGGTTCGGTTCTGTTTTGTGTAGTTTATTTTCTCTGTTTCCCATCATTATGTTTGGTTTGGGTCTAATGTTTAGTTTGCTTTATTGCTTCTTTATGTTCACTAATGTTCTTTTTCATGCAGCTCCTTCTCTTGTTTTGCCTTCTGCTCTTTCCTCCACAACTATTCCTAATTTGCTAAATTACATGACCTGCAGAGTGTTGGTCATTGTGCTGTCTTAGTGCTAATACTTCACTGTTTTTACTATTGTTTTACATCATATTTTTTGTTGTTTTTGTTTGTTTTATTCCTTTGAGTTCAGCGTCATCTGACCCATTCTTTCATGTTCTTTTGATTTTTTGCCACAGTGGCTGTTTTGTTTTCAGTTATTATATAAAGTCTCTCCAGACAGTTTCTGATCCACAGGTTTGTTGCCAGTAAATCAGCGTTTAGGTGATCTATCCCGCTCTATAATAGCAGTGCTTCTGTTGCACTGCTCCTGCTTTCTTTCTGCGGTCTGTTTCTGCTCTTGAGTTGCTGAATCCTGATCCTCAGGTCACTCTGCTCTGAATATTCTAGGCGTTTCCATTCTCACAGCTGATCGGATTTAAACTGATGGGTGGTAAACGACTCTTTGTGGAAGTACAGGAAAGGCTCTGGTGGTAATTTAATTTTCTGAATCAATTGGAGCAGATTCTGCATTTGGTTCTACTTTCTGAACTTCCACAGGCCTGATTTCAGTTACTCATTAGCATAGCTGCTCTTCAAATAGCTGCTTTTTAGTGCTTTTGCTGCATTTATTAGGGTTTTGTTTACCGCACTGCTTGAACCTTTGGTTTTAGTGAAAGTTATTTATTTTAATCCCATACCTGCCTCCTGACTGTAGCCTTTATTTAGGCCTTTATCTGCGCTATTGCGACAGTAATGAAGATTTAGGGTCTCTTGGGAATAAATGGGGCACAAAGATATCATTGGAAAAAGAAATTACACAGCCATGCAAACGTTTACAAGAAGTCAGGTATTTTTGGGATATGAGAAAAACTTTGTGTTAGAGTATTAAACTGTGAATAGGGTGTGTTAACGTTAACTTTCTCTGTGTTTTCTGTTGTTTTTGATTGATAACATCCATTAACTGGGCAAAAAATTGCAGAATTTAGTCAGCTACATTTAAAGAGACTTGCTTGTTCTCCCATTTTTCGTACTTACTCATTATCTGCGTGGGACAAAGACAAATAAACAGAATTCATATCAGTCTCTTCAATATTGTGTGATCGGTTACGCTCATTGTTTGCTAAACCTCAGACACAATATTTCCTTTTTGCCTTCTGAAATGATTATTGGAGTCAAACGTGATGTTGAAGATAATTTGTTCTCTTGCTGAGAAGATTATAGTTCTGTATTTCTATCTGTCTGTCAGCAGGACATCTAATAACTGATTTCTGCTAATGTTAGTGGCCTGGACGACCGCAGACCCAGGAACAGATGATTAGATTTTGGTGGCAAGCCAAAAGTAGGACTTGTTGGAGTATGCAGTTATCATTTTCAGAGAGGGATGGAGGGAGAGACCTTGAAGCTGAAGGATGGGTTTGTATGGTCACAACTGACTGTGATTGTACATTTATTCCAGTTTATTAGGTATACTTTGCCAGCAGGGTTTTCCAATCCGTTTTTTTGTCATTCCCTTAATCCTTCATGCCATAAATTCAAGAGGGTTGGAACATTTTCTCACAGATTTTAGTGCAAATTGACATGTGCATGTGACGGATTTCTACCCTTCACATTTGTCCCACCACATCCTAAAGTTGCTCTTCTGAGCTTAGATCTAATTGTTGAGGTCAGATTTAAATCTTATACCATACATAAGGAACACTTAGATAATACGCTTGGTTTGACGGGGAATGTAGTGAATTTCTTTTGCTTTATCTGGAGCAATTTTTGCTGCAAAACAAATCAAGATGTGAGTGCAAAATAATTAACATAAAATCTTCTATAAACACTTCCAGATATGATTCATAGCTGGTTAAACTTTTATCATGTTTCATCTTGTCACAAACTTCAAAGCAATATTTAAAAAAAAGGTCTTCATCTGTGGACCAAATCTTCTTTGAATGGTAGTTGGGGTCTGCACAAAATAAGTCAATGGGCTGCAAATTTGCTATTGTTGATGAAATATCAGAAATTAATTATAAACTGAAAATTCTCCAGTCAATGGGATATTTAGGAACAATCCTAATTAATGGTTAAAGATTTTATATTACTTTGCTTGCCAGAAAAAGTGTAAAATTGGAAAATTAAACAGAAAATACATTTTGACATTTTTGTGAGTAATTTAGGTGTCAGTTAATTTATTTTCAAATCCTGTATTTCTAAAATGTTATTTGTGGTATTTTTCATGAGCGGAGTCGTTCTGAACTCTTTTACTGATGCTGACCCGACTCTTTCACGGCTGCTTTCATGTCCTTCTCCTTATCATACCTCCTTACAGTACTTCATACATCCTCCCTCACAAGTGTTTCTTGGTGCTGCCTTAGTTTGATACCTACCAAGTGAACTCTCCAGCATGCATCTTAACTGACCTCCTTAATTAAAAACCACTGGCACCGATATTTTCAGAGTAGAAATGCCTGAAAGTGCCACTGCATTCCTTTCTAGGATCCTAACTTACCTTGTCCTGCTTCCTCTCTCCTCCTTAATGCCCCCCCACCTATTCTCCCACCTTCTTTCCCTTTCCAGATGCAAGGTGTGCCGTCCCCCCCTCCTACCATCCTCATCACCATCATCGCTCCCACGCCCACTCCTTCCAAGCTCCTTCCTTCCAACGTCCCTCTCACGAACGTCCCTCCTACGACCGTCCCTCCTACGACCGTCCATCCTTTGATCGTCCCGTTCTTGAGCGCCCTTCCTTCGACCGCCCTTCCTTCGACCGCCCCTCCTTTGACCGTCCTGCCTACGAGCGCCCTTCCTTCCACCGTCCTTTGCACGAGCGCCCCGTCTACGACCGCCCCTTGCACGAGCGTCAACCCCTCGATCGCTGGAACCCCCGTCGTTGTGTGAGCTCTGGACATCAGTACAGCATGTTGGACCAGGAAGAGGTACGGTGCTCTACTTGTTCAGAATACGCTGATGTATCTTATGTGACTTATGCATCACTGTGCACAACTTTTAAACCACCCCTGATTGCTCCATACTTAGCTTCGCTGTGGCCACACTCTGTTTTAACGGTTTCTCTTTTATCTCTGAGGAGTTTTCTGAAAGTCTTCTGAAGACTGGCTGCTTTTTACACTTGCTTCCTGTCTAAAACATGTACGGTGCATTGTTAATTTAAAGAAAATAAGGGCGTTAAGGACAAAATGAGAAGAGTCTGGCCTGACGAACTGTCTCCAGCAGAGACAATTTGTCCAGGTTTTGCTGAAACTAATGTAAAGACCTGAGACAAAGCCTGACAGATAACGCACCCTTCAGTTGGTCACATTCAGTCATATTCAGTAAATCAGAATATGCATCCTGACATGGAAACATTATCTTCAAGGAGTCTTGTGGCAGCATTATTCTGCTGTATGCGCAAAGCAGAGTCTAGTTTTCTGTTCTAATTCTGATGAGGCTTGTTTGCCAGATCAAAAGTACCTTCTGGGAATAACAACCTTGGAGCAGCAATTAAATATACTTTTCTTTAAGCCCACATTACTGTATTAAATATTTGTTTTAATTGGTCTGATGTAATATTCCTATTTTCATCCGTTGTGAGCAAAAATCTGTAATCTGTATCTAATCAGCTATATAATGTGTTTAACTCAGTTGAGTTACTGAAATAAGTAAATAAGAATAACTTTTCAATAATATTTATTGGATATAACTGTAGTTTTCATCCAGTAAGCTTTGTGGAATCTCCCTTTCTGAAGAAAATCTTTGCGTTTGTGCGTTTGTGACAGGCTGCGAGTAAGAAATTGTCATTAAAATTTGGTTAGCATGTGTTAGATAATATAAAATAATAGATTTAATGTAAAACAACTGAACATGTGCAACAATCTATTTAATAGCAACCAAAAAATACCAGCTACAGAATTGTATAACCTCTCTTTTATTCCTGGTTTATCAAAAGGGAAAATGTGTCATGCTGCAGACTTGACGGCGTGACACGAAGGTCGGATCCGGAAAGACGACAGGTGCTTTGAGAGCTTTTACAGGATGTTACAGCGACTGACATTTTGGTAACCCAGGAACCAGACAAATCTGGCTGCTAATAACAGCTTTATTTGCTTCTGCAGATTGTCTGACTTCTCACGCACACAGGTTTCCACCTAGTGAATAACATTTGAGGACAGTTAAACTTTAATATCTAATGAGGCTTTAAATCCCCAATAATGTCAGTTTAAAAAGAACAGGTTGGCACCATAAAAAGCCTGAAATACAAACAAAACACTGAGCAAAAGGTCTCACATTTTAATATCTGATTGGTCAAAAGTTTTAGAGCTCAGTTTCACATTTTGACAATATTGTTTTAAAATGGAAATGAAATAGGAGATGACTGACAGAAAAGGACAGAATAAAGACACCGAGAGTTCATCAGTTATTGCCAATTATTATGGCCAATCGGCTTCCAGAGCCCCCCCCCCCCAGCCCCCCCCCCCACCACACCACATTTTCATTGAGCTTTTTATGAAAGATATAAATCTCCTGTTGATGTTATACTCCAGGATCTACATGTGGCATTGAGTTATTGAGTTTCTTGTGGTCGATCTACGTAGGTAGATCTGCTCTAAGTTTTTTATATATGGTCTTGCACTCATGGCTGAGTCCCCTGGTGTTAATGACAACCACTTCCAGGTTCCTGTAAATGCACTGACTCGTGCCTTTTCATCTTTACTGTAATGATACCTGCTAGGAGCTAGTTGGTCGCTAGTTGGATGTAATAATGCCCAGTTTAAGACTTTGAGCGCTGCAGTCCTGTAACTTTTAGATGCATCCCTTCTCCAACACACCTTAATCAAATGGTTGAGTTTCCTCATTAGCATATCTCTGAGCTCAGCGATTCACTTGATCAAGGTGTGTTGGTTATTTAGCGGGGTGATGCTACTGTATGTGTGTGTTTGTATATACGTGTATGTATTTATATCTTGTGTAGAAATGCTGTTATGATTATGCCAGAAATAATGAGATGCTGACTTTATGGTTTTTGTCTGGCCAGTCCACAGACTAATTTCCCAAAGGTCTCGGGACTCATCAACATGTTTTTGGCGAATGTGAGACGAGCCTGTGTGTTTTTTACTTAACTGTGGTTTTCACATTGGAACCCTCCCATTAAAGCAATTTCGCCCAGTGTCTTTTTCCTATTGTTAAACCATGAACACTGAGGCAAGTGAGGTCTGCAGACGTTTTATTTGGTTCTTTTGTTAACTTGTGAATTGAGTAGTTGATTCACTCTTGGAGTAATTGTTGTTGGCTGGCAACTCCACTATTCCATGTTTCCTCCATATGTGGGTAATGGCTCCTCGCTCTGGTTTGCTGTAGTTTCCAAAGTTACTTTAAGGCTGGACTATTGTAATTCTTTACTATCAGGAAGTCCACAATATGCATTTCAAAGTCTTCAGCTGATCTAAAATGCTGCAGCAAGAGTTCTGATGAAAATCAACCAGAGGGATCATATTTCTCCAATTTTAGCTTCCCTTCATTGGCTTCCTGTTAAATCAAGAATAGAATTTAAAATTCTTCTTCTAAGGTATAAAGCCCTTAATAATCAAGCTCCATCATATATCAGAGCTCTGATTACCCCGTATGTTCCTAACAGAGCACTTCGCTCTCAGACTGCAGGTCTGGTGCTGGTTCCTAGAGTCTCTAAAAGTAGAATGGGAGGCAGATCCTTTAGCTATCAGGCTCCTCTCCTGTGGAACCAACTCCCAGTTTTGGTCCGTGAGGCAGACACCCCGTCTACTTTTAAGACTAATCTTAAAACTTTCCTTTGTGACAAAGCTTATAGTCAGAGTGTCTCATGTTACCCTGAGCTACCTCTATAGTTATGCTGCTATAGGCTTAGGCTGCTGGAGGACATCAGGGTCTATTTCTCTCACTCTGCTGAGTTCTCCTACTGCTCTCCAATCTGCATTGTTTGTTGTTATTTCAGCTTTTAACTTTTTATTCTCTGTCATTTTTCTCTTCATAGAAGGTACACCTGGTCTGGTGTTCTGTTAGGTGTGACATCATCAGGGGAGGCAGATCATCCACTATTACCATCTAACATAGAAAGTACTCCTGGGTCAATGTGAGCTTCTGTGCTTTCTGTGTCTCTGCTCTGTCTTCTCTAAGCCCCAGTGGGTGGAGGCAGATGAGCGTTCACACTGAGCCTGGTTCTGGTTATGCTGGAGGTTCTCCTCCCTGTTAAAGGGGAGTTTTCCTCTCCACTGTCGCTTCATGCATGCTCAGTATGAGGGATTGCTGCAAAGCCATCAACAATGCAGACGACTGTCCACTGTGGCTCTACGCTCTTTCAGGAGGAGTGAATGCTGCTTGGAGAGACTTGATGCAACCTGCTGGGTTTCCTTATAGAGGAAACTTTCTGACCAATCTGGAGGATCTGATGGAGTCTGACTTTGGAAAGAGCCTTGAGATGATATGTTGTGAATTGGTGGTATATAAATAAGATCAAATTCAATTGAATAAATGTGGCTTGACACATTATATTTATGATTTAGAAGGACAATTAAGACCAGGTTGGTTTAGATAGCTTTTCTTAATAAATGTAATTGTTATCCTAAAATAGCTGTTTTACATTCACTCCAGTTATTTATGATGTACAAAAGTTGTTTTGATGATTTGAAACAATTAGTTGTGGGGAAAAAAATAAAAAAGAAGGAAAATAGTCTGTAGCACTGTTCATCTACATCTATAGTGATTCCTTTTACAAACAATCATTTCACTTTACATGTCCACTGTGTTGTATTTTATTGTTCATGGCTGCCAAATGCTGTAGGCTGGGAATCCCCCCAGTGTGTTATTTTCTGCTCTATTAGCAGGAAGACACAATAAAATACAGATAAACCTTTTCTGCTGATTGGGGGAATTTGCATGATTTGTCGAAAATTAGAACGTTCTAAAGTCGTCCTGATGCTCTGACTTTGTGTTTTCTATTACCATTGTGAGCCAGAAAATGATATACGCACTCATTTACGTAAAACGACCTTCTCTAAACAGAGAATGTGTGCTTTAAGGATACTTCCCAGTTAAGGTATTTGGTCATCTGTAAAATATTCCAGGGGGAACTTCTTCAGGTGTGATGTATTTACTGAATTATTTCCTTTTTATTGTCAGTAACCAGAAGTAACTGTGTTAATCTGTTATATGTGTAGCTGGGAATGTTTTAGAAGTACCTGCTGCTAAACAAGCACAGGATTTATTTACTGATGAAGAGGATAGCTCGTTATATTTATTCTGAGTTCTCGTCTGCTTCTCAGGTTGCTCATTAACGTGAGTAATTTTTGTTGTCAGTTTGCATCACAGATATTTCATCCTCTGCTCATGTGAATGAAAATCTCCTGTTGCTGTTCAGGCCAGGAGAGGGTAGTGTTTTCAGCTTTTTACCTCTGTCTCAGAAACTGTTAAAAGATAATAGATTTTTCCAGTTCTTAGATTTTCCATACAACATACAACAGCCACATTTTTTGGAAACATTTGGGTACAAAAGTTTGAATTAATTGTGGATTTTTTTTTATATACAAAGGATTGAAATTATGCACAATGCTTCAAATATGTATTTGCACTGTGAGCACAATTATTTTGCCATATCATCATTTTCTGCATATTTCCCATCTCCAAGCTGTATAAAGCTAAATTCTTATTGCAAGTAAGCATTGAGAGGATGTGCATGTGTGTAATGAGGCATGGTGTGTCCCAAGGAGTTCAACACCTAAGGTGTTTATGTCAAGGTGTGCATTGTTAGGCAGCTTCTATTGTTCGGGCAACGTGAGTCACAAACTAGGTTTCCAGACTGAAAAGCAAGAATTGTAAGAAGCTTTTCAGAGAGATGCAGCACTTCTGGAATTGCTGAATTATTTGGGGGTGTTGCAAACAGTTAACAGGTTTGCAGTAAAATTGATGAGTAAAAAATAAGCCAATTAACTGCCAGAGATTGGAGAAGTACCCAGAGTTCCTGAGAATACGAGGTGTTCTGTGCTCAGACAGGCCCAAGCTAAGTGGAACAAGACACATAAGCAGAAACATCAAGACTGGGCAAAGAAACCTCAACCATAAGACAGGTTAAATGGAGCTTTTAAATTCCATTCAGTTTATTTATATAGCGCCAATTCAAAACACGTCCTCTCAAGGCATTTTACAGAGTTAATTTAATCAACTTACCCAGACAAATTTTAGGTTTCAAAGTTAAGCATTTTCTATCTAACGAAACCCAGCAGGCAGCATTCTCTCTCCCTGGATGAGCGTAGAGCCACAGTGGACAGTTGCTGGCATTGTGTCGTTGGCTTTGCAGCAAACCCTCAAACTGAGCACGCATGTAGCGACAGTGGAGAGAAAAACTCCCCTTTAACAGGAAGGAAAAACCTCTGGCTCAGTGTGAACGGTCATCGGCCATGACTCCCTGGGGGTCTGAGACACAAAAAAGAGCCTAAAAGCACTGACCCAGGAGTACTTTCTATGTGAGAGAAAAAATAAAAACGTAATGCCAGCAATAGCTCCTTTATTGGTTTCATCTAGGAGAGAAGCACAGCTAAACAGATTAGGTCAGAGTCCATTTTCAAGTCTATAGAAATAAATATAGCAAATTCAGTTAGTTACAGTAAAACCTCAGCCAACTGCTTTAACCCTGTTTCTTCTAGGAGAGAAACAGGGTTAAACACTAAAAGACGGTGCCAAATGGAGGAGAACATGAAGTAACTTAACCAACACCCCCCTCCAGGATGGTGTCACAGCTAAACAGAACGGCTGGACAGATGTAGCTGTTATTGAGAGGAAAAAACAATGAGAGAGCATAAAGTTAAAAGATCAAATCACTGCAAATAATGCAAAATTGGAGAATTGTAGGAAGATGTAGCAGATTTAGGGAAAGTGGTTATGTCCTCCAGTAGCCTAAGCTAGCTCAGGGTAACATGAGACACTCTAACTACAAGTTTTGTCAAAAAGGAAAGTTTTAAGATTAGTCTTAAAAGTAGACGGGGTGTCTGCCTCACGGACCAAAACTGGGAGTTGGTTCCACAGGAGAGGAGCCTGATAGCTAAAGGATCTGCCTCCCATTCTACTTTTAGAGACTCTAGGAACCACCAGCAGACCTGCAGTCTGAGAGCGAAGTGCTCTGTTAGGAACATACGGGGTAATCAGAGCTCTGATATATGATGGAGATTGATTAATATGAGAAAGACAATTTTGAATTGTATTCCTGATTTAATAGAAAGCAATTAAATCAAGATTAAATCAGCAATTATGAGATTATAGGTGCTCTTGACAGGTCAGATGGACGGGACCATGGCTGGATCCTTAAAACTGGTAAAGACCTCTATTTCTACTCAGACACCAGCAAGGAGAAGGGCAATGGTCCACTACACGCAGTTAGAAACTAAAGGCCTAAAAGCTGAAAGAATAATGACGCAGTCCCGATCCTCACCTGATCCAAACCACGTCAAAAAGCTGCAGGCCTTCGTAAACGGGATTTATTGTGAAGGGAAATAATGAACTTCTCTCAGCAGTGACTGAGAGGCTGCGGCTGCTGGTTCACCAAGAAAAAAACTAAACTGTCAACGGATCAAGAAACTGACAGACACCATGAATGTTATTCACAAGGACAGCTAAAGTAGTCACAGATTCTTCTTTTAAAAATGCCCAAACTCTTTATTTGTACATTCTGAGTTGTTCATTACTGCATATTGGTGCATTTATTCTGCACATCTAAAGTCGATCAGTAACCGTGCAGACATTCAGTTCTGGGGGTTAGAAACATTTTTGATTGAATGTACCTGGTATATGATAGAAATTCTCCAAAATACAACTAGGCCTAATAATTGTGCATACAGCTGGTTTAATGTCTCTCAGAAAGCTGCACCTTTCGGCTGGATCTTTGATCTGTCACCCTGGTAGAGGTTACAGGGCTTCCTGTGCAGTCTATCAGGAAAATTCAGCAATCTCCATCCATCCATGCTTATTGACATACTGGTGGTCAGTGGGTGGTCATAGGGCTCCACGGTGCCCGCCTGCAGCCTTTGATCAAAACTGATCTTACTTCCAGCGCAGCAAAGATTTGGTGCAGTTTCCGGAGAGTGGTAGAAAAACAACAACTGGTGCCAGGCAAGCACTACCACCTGTCCTTTTTGATGAGTTCTGGACCCTAAATGCATTGATCCAGTTGTGGCTTAAACGGAAAACAATCAAAGCAAAAGGTGTGCCAGAAAATCCTTGGAGACAGTAACTTTTTTTTTTTTTGGCCTGGCAGTGTAATTTCAAACAGTATGGGAGCTGAAGCTTATAGGGAGCAGTCTTCTAAAATCCATAGGGCACCTCTGCAGGTCTGACAGCTTCATTATGGTTCTACACCACGATTATGCTGATGTAGTTTTTCATCTACTTTAATGTGACACATCACCGAGCCACACTGGGGTTTGTTGTCATTGTCAGGGATTTTTTTCCCCCTGCACAATAGGTTAGCTGCATAATCCACCTAAATGTGTTTGGGATTAATGTAGTTAGAGATGCTAAAGTGAATCTTTTGCCTGTTAACTGTGGCCAGTGTGTGTGTGTGTGCATGGCTGCCATTCGTATTTCAGATGGTAATCACTCAGAGGAAAAGAGCACACTGTGATCCAGATAAGTGACCTATGCTTCTCTGGGAGTATTCAACGGACAGCCCGGTTCAATTAATCGGAACCTCATCGCTGTCTAATTGTGCCAATAACGCAGCAGCTGCGGACGGATGGGCGGCGGGACCGACGCGCTGATATCCGTCACCTCAGCGACGGCGAGAGGCCTTTAAATATTCATGGCTGTCAGTCGGCTCATGCGGAGCGGGCTGTCTCTCTCCTCCCCTCCTCTTCCATCTATTTCCATTCAGTTCAGACGGCTGCCAGGGGGAGAAAAAAAGCCAATCATTCTGTAGTTTTCCACAGCAAACATTCATAGCGGACTTTGCTCTGTTTTCTCCAGCGTTATTTTCTTTGGTGGCAGCTCATCTCTCAGACGCACCTTTCACCTCTCTGCTTTCGCTTTGCTCTGATGCTCGTCGTCCTGCTGGTCCCTGCATCTCCTGCATCTCCTGCACCCTCTGGGCTCAATTCTCCTGAATTCCACATATCGGATTATAACTCTTTACATTTACTCTGATCTCTCTTCTCCATCTAATCTCTGTTGTTCCATCCCATCTGTCTCTCTGGCATTTGCCCTTTTTTTAACTGTCATCTCTCTCTGCTTCATCTCTCCGTGTTTGCCCTCTGCTCCATTGCTCACACTTTCTTCTCCCTGGATCCCTTATTCTCGAGTGACTGACAGGACTCCTCACAGCTCCCTGCTCTCCTTTGAATTGTTTTCTGTCGGAGTCGAGGTGTTGCTCCTGACTCCTCTGTTGTGCCTCTGAAATGTCACTCTGGATATTAGTGTTGATCGTGCCCCCCCGGGGCTCCTGGGTCCTGCAGCTTTCAGTTCATTGGGATGTTTCCTTAAAATTAGGACAGAATGGAGTCACCCCCTTTGATATGGTGGCATTTTTTTCCTCATAATACTCGCGAAACAAGACTCATTGTCTGAATGTGGAATAGTTTACAGTTGTAGATCCAGATCAAAATGTTATCTTAAGGTTTAAAGGTGTGAAACTTTTTCACTCTCAAATCACAAGAAGCTTACATGCAGCTTTCTGTTTTTCCTCAAATTATTATTCAGGAATTGTAACTATGTCTTTTATTTCCCCTGAGTCTTTAAAAGAGTGTCTGAAAGTTTTTCTTTAGGTGTGCTCTGTGCAATAAAAATGCTGTCGTGCCACTTGGAGAAGAACATAAAGAAGCTGAAAACCCGACGTAGCGTCAGTATGTTACTATCTCTGTAATCACATCTAATTACTTAGAAATAAAATCAGATTTTAGAATCATAGTAAAAAACGGGTCGACATTTTGTTCCAGAATACTTTGGTGTTTAGCTAAGACTCAGTGACTGCAGGCTGTTTATGTTCTTTGGCTCCAAACCATCACCTCAAGGCGCTTTGCATCCCAGCGCCTCTTCCAAGGAAGCGGCACATTTTCATATTTTTTTTTTTTTTTGTCATGAACTTTTACATTTAAGCTGAAACGGAGGCTTATCGAGTTGAAATGGAGCTCTTCAAGATTCAAAAAGCTTGATTTATCCTGAGGGAAATTGCTCTGCAACAGCTGCAATACAAAGTGTAAAAGTAAAACACAGCAGTAGTAAAACACATAACAAAAGAAGTAAATAAAATGCAACAAATTAGAGTTGAGATGTGGCTATAAATAATGTACAACACTATGCAGCGTGTCGTTTAGCAACCCGAATTAACGTAAAATATACACAAACAAATGTTAAGGTTGGATTTTTTGTCATTTCTCTGAGCAGAGTTGCATTCTGACCTTGGACTGAATTTTGCGGGGTTCTTCTCCCTGTCAGACTGGCGGCTTCCTACATATTTTTCATTTAAAAAACAAACATTTCTGTAGGATGATGGACTGTAGATAGTTTGGGATTGGCCTTATAACCCTTCCCTGATTGATGGACAGCAACTGTTTCTTCTCCAAGGTCATAGTCGATGACTGCCAACCTTAGACATGAGTTAACGTACACAGTTAGCACGCTTCTTCTTTTATAGAGGTCCACACAGTACTGATCATCAGTTAATCTCTAATCAAAGTCAGTTTATTTACCGACTTTGATTAGCAGCACCTGGTGGATACTTTCCTTGTTAGATCATGCAGAAGCAATAAGGGCGTACAGCTTTACACTCATTCTTGCTGCATCTTTGTTTAGCAAATAGTCATGAAATCTTTTATGTGTTTTGTCCACTTGAATGATTAGCTTTAAATAAGTTTATACCTTGCATTCAAGGTTAAAACTGAACCTAAGAAATCTAGTCAACACTGCTATGTGTGAATGTATTAAAATGTAAAATGTAACACTTTTAAATTAATAGCCAGATTATCTCCATTCAGTGCAGCTTTTTTTAAACAACGCCTATTAACTGAATGCAAAATACAGATGTAACATGTAAGCATGACAATGACAGATGTAAAAGTATAAAAAATATCATCTAGATCTGCATAACCCTAGCAACGTGTAGTTGCCTATTGAGTTATCAGTTGTTTAGCTTGGTTGCGTCTTTATCATTTGTGTGCATGTCAGAAAACTGTTATTCTATATTTATCATAAGTATGTTAAAGTTAGGACACATAATGCACACCTTACTTAACTTTATTTTAAATCATTTATGTGCTGTCCAGAGGAAAAGTTAACCATGAGACATGGTCCTCTCATATGATATATGAAGTGTCATGATTTTTTTGTGTATATTATTTTGTAGAGTGGTACAAAAAAGAAGAAGAAAAAGGAAGAAATAACATTTAAAACACAGCTGAATTTTTAAAGGTATATAGCCACGTTATAAAACATTTGATCATGATAAAATAAGGTTATATACACTGTCCTTTTTAAGGCTAACACTAGCCCCACAACGGATGAGATGAGCAGATATAAACAAACATGGCGCCATCTAGCGCCAGTAGAACTATCATAATACCGGTTTGCTTAATTAATAAATCACTTATAAATAATGCCGGACCCTCTGCAATACCTCACAATAAAGCAGCAGCTCGGCGTGATCAAAACCAACGTTATTAAGTAAATAAACCGTTCTATCGCAACTTTAAGAGCCTCATATCAGAACATTTACTCACGTCAGCCAACTCTGCGTCACATCTGAGCCTCGGCAGGTTTAGTGTCTGCTTCATATTCCCTCTTGGAATCATATATATATATATATATTTCTTTTTTTTCACTGGATCTTGGACCTTTCTTCATTGTTTCCCTGGGAGATGCCAATAGTCGTTAGTCACTCCCTTGTATTGTCATAAAAACTTTCATAAAAACTTTGTATGAAACCAAAGTGAGCTACTGACGTAAAAATGAAAAAAGTCTATGCACATTTAAACGAAGTTTATAAACAAAAATAGGACTTTAGATATTAGTAATCATCTTTTTTTTTCATTGCAACTTTGTATATACCAATCGAATGTGGCCTCTGCAATTAAAGCTGCAGTAGGGAGCTTTGAGAAAAGCGTGGCCTTAGCCCGGAAATGTCAACAACACCTGACAGGTCCCTCCCCGTTCCTCTCTGCTGTGCTGCGGCCCGCCTTCCACAGCTCCTCCCCCAAAACGCCGCCTGCCATGCTGCTCTAATGTTTATCCGTCTTTGTTTTCTGAGCAGGCACCACTCCAGAAGTTGGCAGTCTTCCTGTAAAGCACAATGTTTTTCCGCATTTCTCCACACAGCAGCAGCCCACCGGTTATCTTGAGCTGGAATGACATTAGCGCTGGGCAGGGGAGGTGGGTGTGAGCAGCACAAAGGTGATTGATGGCCCCAACAGCCAGTCAGAGGCAGACGTTCCTCCTGGCTCTGGTTGGTTGATTCTATCTGTTGTTTCTAGTCTTTTCACAGATTATATGTCTCATATTTTACTCAGGACCTGGTCACAGTTTTAACAACTATGTAAAAAACTACATTTAGACAAAAATACCTACTGCAACCCCTTAGTTAGCAGGGGACTGCCACTGGGTGGCGCCCAGGGGAGCTTTCTGGGGCTAAGGTTTCTGCTCAGGGACCGATAATTTGTAGGATTCAAACCAGGGAACCTGAAGTCTTTTAAGTGTCCTGCTTTAACCACTATCTCACCGCCCCAAATTAATTTTGTAATTAGTTCAACAAACAAAACTAAAGTAGATCAATGATCCTGCAGGAGTCATTCCTTAATGAAATAGCAAATGGACTGTAATGAAGATGCATTAACTGTAGCTTTGAAGAGAAAACCTGGAAACATTTTTTTATTATTATTATTTCAGTAAGTCGAGACAGTTTGAGACGGTCCTGTGATGCCAATAATAGTGGACCTTCTGGTCTCTTTTGCAGACTTTCAAGCCTAAAGTCTGCAAGAGCAAACTCTGCTTTCTTCCCTGCTGCACCTCTCTGGCTGCTTTGCCTTCCTTTGGCCTGTAGGGGGAGTAAGAGGGCTGACAGTGATTGCCTTCCTCCTCCTCTTCCTCCTCCTCCCCCTCTTCCTCCACTCACATTAATCTAAGGTGACAGAGTTTCATGCACCATTGCCATGCACCAGTGCGCTGTCCCCAGGTCATGTGTCAGGGCTTTTTCTCATCCAAATGAGTTATGCAAGAAAAGCTGAAAGTCTTGATGTACTTTTAAAAAGAAATGGTGAAAAATCAATTATCTACCAACTCACATATTATATAAAGAACTTTTCTTCCTGGTTTAAATCATTACCTGATTATAGATTGCTTATAAAGTTATTCAGCATAAAAATGTGTGACAAACGGTGATAAGTCAGAAGTCACTGTTCATAGTTTTGTCAGAGTCAAGAAAATAATTAACGCTCATTATTAAGTGTCCTGGAGAGGGACGGCTTCTGTATACTGAGTGGCTTCAGTCGTCACCATAATGGAGGCATATATTACATATTATGCTCAGGCATTTGTAGAAGAGAAAGCTCTGTAACTTGTAACCTTGGAGGAACTGCAGGTTTTCACTTTAACTAGAAGTTGGAAAAAGTATTGTGTGATGTTAATTCAAAATGGCATCTGAAGTGTTTGCTTATCAGAGTTTAGACACAGAGAGAGAGAGAGAGAGAGAGAGAGAGAGAGAGAGAGAGAGAGAGAGAGAGAGAGAGAGAGATTGTTTCATATGGGTCCAAATGTAGAGAAAGAGGTGCATTTTGTAAGACATGAAGGCTTTTTACATAAGAAAAGAACATCCAGCATTTTTTCAACAATAGGTAAATGATTTGTTGGTGTCTAGAAAAATGAGCCGTTTCAGAAACCTCCTGCTTAGTGAACTGCTCACTGCAATTGCCCTGGCGCGAGACATCCGAGTTCGATATTTGGCTATCAAATAAGCCCTCCTGTCACTGTAATACTGTAATAAGTTCTCAGTCTGAAGGTGGCAGGAGAGTGTCACTGTCCACACTGAAACAAGTCCTGTGATAAAACATAAAAAATAAGATTACATATTGGAAATGTGCATAGTCTGACTGAATTTCATAAAATGAGAAAAAAAGGTTGGCTGTCTTTTTTATACAGTGAATATACATTTCTGTTTTAACTGTATTTATGCACATAAGTGGAGGCAGAGGTTGTCTGAATTTAAAAGTGTGTAGGTGGTCAAAAAAAAGGAAAGAAAAGGAGGTAAGAGTGGGAGCCGGCCGAAGAGTCTCCAGACGTAGAGCAGGTTCACGGACACGGTATCAGCCGCTCACAGTTTTTCTCATTTTCTTTGCTGAGTTTGTGAAAGAAATTTAACACATTTTAACAGAGAAAATTGGATTTTAGTATCATCAAGGTGTTCCCCGAAGAGCTATTAGCAAGAAACTTGGCATTCAGTTAATGATCAAGGGAAGGATGCGGCATCTCTAAGGTTTTTTATAAGGCTTTAGCTAGATTTATTTCCTGTTTACTGAAGTCACCAAACATTTAATCTGCTGGAAGTTGATTAGGTTTTAGGGTGAACACGTTTTCTTTTGTCCACCACCTCCCTAATTTTTAAAGCACACACTGTGCCATATGTTGTCTTGTCAGTTGGAAGAACTAAACAATAGCTGGGTAAAAAAATTAGCTGAAGTCCAAAGACAAACGTTAATAGCCTAAAGACCACTTACATTTATCACAAGAACATCTTAGTGCCTAAAGCCGCAGTATACAACGAATAAAAGTAATTCAAGACTTTTGCACATAATTGCACATACACTATGTCAGCTTTAACTGCGTCATATCAGATTGAAAACATTAAATTCCATTTGCAAAGACGCCCCATCAGTCATCCCGCTGGATGAGACATGGCTAAGCGGCACAGGCTATGTTTGCTCATGAACCACGGAGAACACGTTCAGGTGGCTGCTGTGTGGGAGTCTGAGGGATTAATTATGTAATAAAATGGAGGTGGGCACCGACTCGAAGAGAAGAAAGGGAAAAAAAGGTTGACTCTTTTAGTAAGATTGCCCGGCTGAACCTTTGGACTCATGTTAACCAGAAAGTCGTGGTATTTCAGCAACTATTACATGCCTCTTAAATGAAAATTGCCAGTCATGTGAAAAACCAAACAGTTTTTTTTTCTAAAGGTCACCCCGTACATACAAGAGTTTAAACGGCTCTATTCTTGGGGCTTTGATTAACTTTCCTTTCCATATGGTGAGTGTACACTTTTCCTTTAACTCCGGGGCAACTAGAGAAAAAGGGAAACTGGGACTAATTTGTCTCCTGCCAGCCTCCTAAAAGCAAGTGCTAGATCTCTTTGACCTTAAATGCAATCCTCGACCATTTATCACTTTTATTAAGAAGAATCGTACTTGGCCAGGTCTCTCTCTGGACGAAGTGGAGAGTTATAGGCAGCTGAGACCATTCTTATGCATTCACAGCATTTACAAGCTCACATGATAGATCCACTCTGCAAACTCTTTAACATTTTTTAAGGTCTTTGTTTGATAAATGCCTCATTTTACCCCCTTTAATAAGTCACATCATTAAATTATAAGTGCAACTGTTTTTTTATCAGCTTTAATTTGTGTTCTGCAAGAACATATTTTATCTTAGCTATGGGTAGACTTTTCTGCCTTCCCACCACAATGCTATCACTGCGGATCTCACATTTGCACTGAGATATTTCCTTGACCTTATCACTTATAAATATTTGATGGTTCTGTACCTCCACTATCAGCTTTGGCCTTTATGTAGAGGTGGATGCAGGTGATTGAGTTTTTGATACATCACCAAATGTGCCATCCTGTGACGATACCTTTTTTCAAATAGCAAAAATAGCGAAAACCAACAAAAAAACAACAACGGAATAACTCCCAGTTAATTTCCACTCAGCACTTTAAATCAGCCGGCTGAAAATCTAAAGTTTGCTTGGTAGTGCCCGTTATGTTCTACGACATTTATGAAATTTCGAAGTAATGTGAATGATCTCGCAAAAAAATAAATAAATCTGTTTTCAGAAAAAAAAAAAAAATGGCATTAAGCCCAAAGACCTGCAGTGGGGACGCAGTCTACATGCCGGGAGAGGAAACTTTTAGCTGGGACACCACAGTGTGCAAAGACAAAGTTGTTCTTTGTTTTGTGCAGAAACATGAGCAACTTTTTCTCATTTTCACTGCGTTCATAGCAGCTTCCTGTGCTGGTGTGCTTTGTGTTTAGGTCACTGTCAGCCAGCCAGCAGTGGTTGATTACTGCCCTGTTAAGCAATAATGGATTGCACAGTTTTCCCATATTGCACGCTCATACACACAGACTCCCTTGATTGTCATTATTTCTCACACTAACGTTCTTCCCCCCTCTCTCTCTGCGAAGACCCACATATGAACACAAGCATCTACGAACGTACACTTTGCCCCACCATATCCCCTCGCTCCTCACAGCCAGGCCGGACGTAACAACGGTGACATATGGGCGCGCTGGCCTGGAGCATCGCTCAACCTCAACCTGCCAGGCTGAACAACTACCCCTCCTTCCTTCATGTCAAAGACTCCGCCTTCATCTGTGCCTCACTTTTTCAGTACCAACCTTCCTCTATCTGACTTGTTCCTGAAGTTGATCAGCTGTTCAGACATCCGCGATATCACAACATTTGTTTTTGTCCCGGGTGGCCTTCATTTTCCAACAAGGTCTTGTAGAGATCCAGGAGCAGTTGGACCACTGTGGAGTTGCAGAGCTGCGAAGCAGAGACCGGAGTATCTGTCCATGGGGCCACAATAAGCCGGACACTATGCAGAGCTGGGCTTTAAGGAAGAGAGGGCAGAAAAAAAACATTACTTAGTGTTAAAAATAAGAAGGCACATGTTGGGTTTGCCAAAAGGCACGCGGGGATAAATTTATGGAGGACGTGGTCCAGTCAGATGAGACTAAAACTGAATTTTCTGCCACTAAGGAAAACACTGTCTGTCACAAACCCAGCTCTGTTATCTCTCTGCCGTTTTCTGCGTTCAGCTACACCTCCTCCTGTCATTAAGCCTCATTCACTGCTCCGGCCAGTCTTACACCAGACACATCTCTCAGGCTCCTTATGCCCTTATTGCAGATACCAGGATGGTGCCAGATTATTGAAAGCTTCTGCAAATAGATGTCAAGCATTCCTCCATGCCTGATTTCCTTGTCTTGACCACTGTTAAGTTCCCTCTACTGAGGTTTAGTTTTCTGGACCTGGACCATGTACCATGTACCGTGTACCGCAAGCCACAAGCCTTGCCTAGCTTCTGGATCCTTCTGCCCATCTCTGCTTAGCAGTGTATGACCCAAGCCTGTCCCCTGGACTTTGATTAAGTCTTTGCCATCCTGCCTGCCACCTCTGCAGTGAGTACGCCAGCACACTTAACAGCCAGATCTCCAACTTACCCCTTGAGAGGTTTCTGGTTTCTATTAATAAACCGTTTTATATGCAACATCGTGCCTGGCCTAAATTGTGGGTTGCCCGCCTGTCGGATTCCTAAAGACACGTCCCATCACCGCATGATCACAAAGCCAACAGTGAAGCATGATGGTGGCAGCACAGAGGTTCGTCCACCAGCGGGACAACAACCCAGAGTATACTGCTAAAGCACAATTGAGAGGTTTAAGGGGAACCATTTACATGTGTTGGAATGGCCTAGTCAAAGTCCAGGCCTCAACCAAACTGAGAATATGTGGTTAGACTTGAAGTTCTCTTCTGTCCACAAGTGAAAACCATGAAAGTCGAAGGAGCTGGAGCTGTTTGGCCTTGAAGACGCCCATGTGTTGGTGGATTTACTGTTGGCCTGGACGCTTTTCGTCTTTGGAGTGATGGACTAAACAGAGCTTTAAAGCTTGATGTTGTTTCAAAAGTTAACTAGTTGCTTTGTTTACTAATTAGATCCCTTCTAAAGGTAGTTGGTTTGGATTGGATTTAATAAAAGATAAAACAGCTGGACTTCGATTGGATTTAATGTCATCAGATTGGATTTAATGTCATCAGAGTCTAAACATCGGAATTCATGGCAGACTGTTCTGATTTCTGTCAAACCCTTTATAAACGGATGTATTATTTTCCTTTCTATTCAACACAGTGCACTGCTTTGTGTTGGCCTACGGCATAAAACGGCTATAGCATACATTCAAGCTTCTTGTTGTAATGTAAAAAATGTGAAAAGGTTAAGGAAATATGAGTGCATGGCATTGTGGAGATATTCCACAAACAATTCTGAGATACATTTCTTTTAAGGAATGTGACTCAAATCAGATTAAATATAAATCTGTGAAGATTAAAAAAAAAGACATAGCCTTTATGTCACTCCCTGCTGCAGCAAGTTTATTGCCCTGTTTGTAGATAGAGGAGCGCATTAGGACAGCAGTTTCATCTAAAACACACCATTCAGCATGTGGTTTGTTTCCAAATAAGATCTAATGGACACCGCAGCTTCTGACAGGCATCATGCAGCGCTACAGCCCTTTTTTTTTTTGGCAAATTGCATGCTGAACTGAAAATCCAATTTGAATATGCATGCAATATGTTAGTGCACCAGCTGAAGTGGTTAAGAGATGGTTGTTGTATTGCTTCCAGTTTTCTGCGCCTCTCAAGGCGGACTCAGAGCTGGAGTTATGTCACTTCTCCAGGTGCAGAGTTTATAACATCTGACCAATTAAATGCTGCCACATGCAGAGAAACAACAGCCCCCAGATGTTTTCCCCTCAGCTGGATGCCTTGGTGGGATGCCGAAGTGACAGGGAGCCTTAAAACGTTATTCTGGGTCTTTTTGCGTGATTCGAGCTGTCAGTGATGAATTGTGTAACCCAGCAGCAGCAGAGAGAGCGAGGAAGTGAACAAAATTACCATATTTATAGCTCCTTGTAACCGGCTTGTGTTGATGGTTATGAGCGTTTTGGTGAAGACGTACTTTTAGCACTTTAAGATTCACATTGCATTGTGCAAAAGTTTTCAACTTTCAACTGTATTTATTTATAAAACACCGTAAGACAAACACAGAAGCCAAAGAGCGGTGCAGATAGCAAGCAGAACCGATTCGTTCTTGGTACTGACTACAGCAGAAGGTCCGCTGACCTGAGGGAAGAGGTGGACTGTAAAAGCTCAGCGAGGCAGAGCGGGGTGAGGAAATTTAAAGACTTAAAAGCACCTAAAATCATTTTAACATGGATCCTAAAATGGACGGGCAGCCAGTGAAGTGAACTCGAAAATTATGAAATTCGCTCAAAAGTCGAGTTGCACTTTGCTCCATCTGCAGGCGTGTGATTAAAGACCCTCTGAAAAGAAGGAGCATTACAGTTCCCAAGAATATACTTAGCTTATTTCTTATTATTAATAGGAACAATTAAGTCTTTCTGTGTGTTTTGTTAATGTATGGAATAAGTCTAATCAATGATTTACGTAGCCTATTCCCTTGTTTATCTTTTCCTGTCTGTAATGTTTTTTTCTGTTCATGTTCAGCACTTTGAATCGTCTTGTTGCTGAAAAGCGCTTTATAAATAAACTTAGTCATCCAACTATGGGAACACTGTCTCCCAGTACATTTTTCTTTTTTTTTTTTGCTAACATGGGCTTTATCTTGGCCTGTTGCTGACGAGAAGCTGGACTAATGACAGCCTTGATCCATTTTTAAAACCAAGATTTGAGGCAGTCGGCTTCAGAAACAGGCCAAGATACCCCAGGTCCCTTAATGTGCCACCAAATATACTCACCTCTGTCTTCCTTTGTTAAAACGTTTCCACTCTATATAATCATTCACACAATTGCAAACATTTCCCACTGAAACAAATTAATTTTTTTGCTTTGATGAACCAGAAAAGTGCGATCACTAGTTCTCCAGGCATTAGCTGCTATTTCACTCTGTTTCAGTCCAGTGTTTGTACAATAATAGCATATTGTTCAATAAAATCTTAATTTCTTTTTCATAATCTGAACAATTTTTCATGAAGCGTTAAGAAAAACTGTCAAATGTTATCAAATGTCGAATGCATTGAGTGGCATATTCGTTGCTTCATAAAGTAACATTTTCATTTTTGTCTATGTCAGTTAATTTGGTTTTATCTCTCAAAATCTCTATGTTCACTTGAGCTTCATTTCGTTGATGCCAACCTCTCAATAAAGCTGCTTTCATTCATATGGAGGATGTCTCTCCGTTTGTAAAATTGATTAAAATTTATAAATTTATTGTTGCAGTAGCACAGACACAAATTGAGAACTTTACCCATAATCAAAACTTTATTACTGTTTTGTACAACCGGGCTTTGAATTCATAGGACATATTCGGTCAATTACAACATCTCTTACGGTTGTAAGGTACAGAGAAGGAAATCCTTGACAATCCCTGTTTGCAGAGTTGCTCTAGAATTACAAGTTATAACATCTGGCCATCTAAACGTTTCTTTTAGCAGAACTGAGGGTGAAAATGGAGTACAGTTACATTTTCTTGCTATAGCTCTTTTATTATCATTCTTCTGGTTCTGCTGGAGGTTCTCCTCCCTGTTAAAGGGGAGTTTTCCTCTCCACTGTCGCTTCATGCATGCTCAGTATGAGGGATTGCTGCAAAGCCATCAACAATGCAGACGACTGTCCACTGTGGCTCTACGCTCTTTCAGGAGGAGTGAATGCTGCTTGGAGAGACTTGATGCAACCTGCTGGGTTTCCTTAGAGAGGAAACTTTCTCACCAACCTGGAGGATCTGATGGAGTCTGACTTTGGAAAGAGCCTTGAGATGACATGTATCATAAATTTGGCGTTATATAAATAAAATTTTATTGAACTGAACTCTCTGGCAGATTGTGCTATCTGGTGATTTTTGAAGATTGAACCAAAAAGGGAACAAATCTGCCTATTTTAGCAATACATTTAAAGATGCAGTTTAAAATAAATACTCTGCTGTTTCATCTGTTATGTGTCTAATATAAAAACATGTTGGTTCATCTTGTTAGACTTTTAACATCTAAATGACCTATAGGTCATAGTTAAGTGGCTAAATAAGCAAACAGAAATAAATCATTTGGAAATGACTGGAGAACTGTGACTGCAGACCAGTGAACAGCTCCAGTTTGGTTCTTTGGGAGGTAAAAACATAGAAAGGAAAGATTTCAGCACCGCTTTGCTTGCATACGGTGCTGAATGACAAACAGCGCAAGGTGTTGTATTTCTAAGACACAACCCTGCAGCATGTCCTGTTTTACCAAACGCGTGTTTTGTAACCATCTCATAGCTCTTCCTGTAGATAAAAGTGAGTGCAGCTCATTTGTCTCCTCTGGATTCCATGGCAACGGCGGAGAATCTGGACAGAGAGAACTGCCACTTTAACCTTGCTGAAAATCACAGCTATCCCTTCAATAAGAACAAACCCATTCAGCGAGATTACCTGCCGCACTGTACGGGCTCACCACACCGCTGTCCTCCCACGCCCGCTCTGCTTCTCTTCCCTCAGAGTCAGCCGGCGCCGCGATTTCATCATGAAACCACTCAGTTAATACGTATATTTAGAAACTCTGTGAAGAAGTAGGATTGCAATCGAGCTGCGGTGGCGTTATTTGCACTTGTGATCAATGAGGAGCTGGCAGGGTGTGAGGTTAATTCAGCTTTACCGATGCTCACTGGCACAAAGCTTATCCCGTCACATTAGCACAGACAGTATTTGGCTACAGAGGAGCACTAAATAAAAGCTGTGCACACTGATGAGGCTTCATTGCAATGGAAGTAGAAATAAATCTGCTTTGGTTTAATATGATAGACATCCTCTCAATTATTTGCTCACAGAGTAACACAGATACTGTGTTCTTGTTGTAGATAGTGAGCAAAAAAAAGTATGTTATATCCACGTCAATAGTAAACATATGGAATTATTGGGGATAATGGTGTGAGAAAATAATGTTTATATTTTTTGCTTAAAAAAAATCTTTAAAAAGAGGGACTTTATAATTCGGTGCTTCTCAAACTTTTTCTTTTCTGCTGCGTGTTTGAAGAACAGAGATCTTTCAGTCCTCCCATTCCAACAAAACTTCAGCAAAATGGGTCAAAAATGTCACTTTTGTCGTTCTCTCCTTTATTGCAGTGGAGCCGAAGCTCTGAGGATTACCCAGAATCCCTTTTGCATTTTTAACAGTTAAATACATTTTAAAACAATAAGAGTTTCTAACAAGTTGCCACATTAAACAATATGACATCAACAGTATGGTGAAAATAATATTAAGCCATTATCATTAAAGATAAACTACATTTACCTTAGGTTTTATAATCTTTCATTGGCTTATTAATATTATGTGTCTGGTAACTTTGGCCTGAGGATTACCCAGAATGCCTTGCTATACATACTGACTGCAGGTACAGACCAAACAAGGGATGGTGCTGTTGTCCCAGTTAGCAGGATTTATTGTCCCCAACTTTTTAACTAAAACCTGTACAGCACTTTCTGGACAAAAATAAATAAATAAATAAGTCATGCCACCATGGCTCCAATAGTTTGCATCCCCCACAGTTTAAGAACCATGGTGATAATCTAAGGGAAGAATGTAAATTCAAAATTTGTAAGGTTAGAACCAGCAGAAAAGGTTTTTGCATTTCAGCTTGTGGTGTGAATAATAGGTCAGTTTGACTGTGGAGTTAAAGCAAAAATCCAAATATTAAACAGTTTCAGATCCTATACAAGAACATTTGCTTCACTGGATATGAAAATGTATCTGTAGCAAAGAGATTATTCCAGAATAAGTCAGAACTAAGCTGAAAATGTTCCTGACACAAGTATGCAGAGTTTGAAAAGTAAATAAAGTTGACACTGACTGACAGTATTGGCAAACGGATAAAAAATTATGGCAAAATACATAGAAACAGATAAACTCAGGCATGATTATTGATTGATTTGTCCTAATTCATCAAACACAAAAGAAATATTTTTAATACTGGCCTATTTCTCATATTGTTTGCTAAAAGGCATCTGTAGAACTAGCAGGCAACAAAAGCCATTCTGGAAGGCGGCAGAAGTTGGTCGAACCAAGTAATTCATAACACCCTCCAAAGTTTTTTGCACGTGTTATAAAGATGTTTAGAAAGCCCTAAAATAAAATATAAATATAAATAAATTGTTGCACTTGCTGAATCTGACTCCAAAAAGGTTTTGGAAACCACATTTATTTTGAGAACATTTCTGTATTTACAAAATCATGAGTGCCAAATTTCCATCCCCAGGCTTAAATCAAAATTTAAAACAGAAGCAATTCATAATTGATTCTTTTTATCAGATGATCAGACTGTCTGGAACTTTAAATTTGTAATCTGTAACTTCCTTTTAGCATCGGATAGAAATATTTTATGAAGCAGAGACCCATAGGCATGCATTCAGTTATGCAGATGGGGTTTGATCTACCTAAAATAAAATAAAATAGCCTAAGCAGGTCATATCTACAGGATGACTGGTCCAGGAAATTAGGAGGTGGCTGTATTTCTGAGCGATCCCGTAAAGTGCAATCACTTCGGTTATCACTTCATGGCTTTCAGTTGTGTTTGAAAACTTCTGACTGTAAATGATGAGCTGGTTAAGACACTATGAACCGTTTGTCCTCGGTTGTAATACTCAGACGCCCTTTTCCTGCAACCGTTGCAGAGCCAGCGTCGTTTCATCTAACCCAGAGGTGCAGAAGCAGGAGAAAATCTACATCGTGCAGGTCGTTGAGATGGGGACCACAGCAATTAAGCATTTCTAAGAATCATGAACAGCTACAGTTCCACTAGTGGGTGAAAACACAAGCAAACTGAGGAATTAGGTTATCAGAACTGCATAAAAAAAATCGATGGATTCTGGCGAATTGAAAACACCTATTTCATTCTGTTGCAATTGCATTTTCTCTTTACTAAATATTTCCCTTGAGGTTGGTTTGAAAATTAAAGGACATTTTTACACATGGCCAGAATGCTTAGCAGCTGTTGGAGGCAAAGGGAACGAGAATTTCACATTAAAAGCATTTTAAAAATCATGATTAGTCACTGAGTTGCCGTTTCAGCGGGTCAACGTGAAAACCTACTACATTACATGTACTGAAATGTTGTTTTGTATATGGCCTATGAAAGAGTTTACTTTTACTTCCAAGAAGAGGTAAAACATCCCCACAAAATAACCGTGCAAACAACTTGACAAATCTCCTTATTGTGGAAAAACGTTCCAACGAAAAAGGAGAATTGTGTCGGCTCTGTGTATCTGGGCTCATAAACGGTGGATGCCTCTTAATATATTCTTCATCAGCTAAGTTGTACTGTAATTCCATCGCAACAAGCATAATGTTATTGTCTAGAATGCATGCGTGGATTTGCACAAGCCGTTGATTTATGGTTCTTGTGCCTGATTGAGCTGATCAAGAAGAGACTAAAGACACAGGATGCTCTCTCAGCGATATGAAGCATCTCCTGCAAGGCTGCTCAAATCTGTCATCAGTAGAGACTAAATGCAGACACAGTCTGCAGTCAGACGTTATAATCATAGCTGCTCCCAACAAACATAATGTCTGTTTAAATCATACAAATCGTTGCACAGGTCATGATCCAACCATTAATTGTTTACTCTCTTCTAAGATACCAAGGCAAGGCAAATCTATTTGTAATGCACATTTCAGTACGAGGACAGCGCAAAGTGCTTCACAGGATTACGACACAGAGGAAAAAAAAACAGAATAAAAGCAAGTTGGAATAAAATGTAGAAAAATTTAAACATAATAAAACATGGGAAAATGGAAACTAAAGCAAATATTAGTTACAGTTGGAATAACAACTGTGTACATCATGCTGATCAACCACTGACTGTCTACATCAGGGGAGTCAAACTCATTTCTATACTGGGCCACTTTGGCATCATGAGGTCATTAAAAGGGCCGGTTGCACCTGTATAGATGATACTTTTCATTCAAAATGTCATTTCAGTTCACATAAAAGTATTAAAAAATGCACAGCAACATAAAAGTAGCACCCTTAGTCCCTGTTTATACAGTTTATTTGCAAAAACAGTTGATATTGGTGTGAGTTACACTTTAAACTCATCATGCTGCATCACTTCTTCTCTTTCTGGACATTTCTGGGTGGTTTTAATGTGCTGTGGAAAAACTGACATCTAGTGGCATGATACTGTTACTACATGGACAAAAACAATCAGGATTTGCTGCAGGAGGTACGGTTTTAGCCACTTTATACACTTTAAAATGATATATGGCTCTACTTTATGACATTATATGGCTCTTTTGGCTCTTCAGGGCCGGATAAATTGCCTCGACGGGCCAGATTTGGCCCCCGGGCCTTGAGTTTGACACGTGTGGAGTACACTGTTCCCAAATGCTAAGATAACTGTTTACATCATGATAATCGCTGTACTGGCTCTGATTCAACCACTATCTGTTGACACTCTCCTAAGATGCTAAGATAACTGTTTATATCATGCTGATTGCTGCAGACTCTCACTCAGCCATTAATTGTTTACACTGTACCAAAACACTAAGGTAACTCATATACGCCTTAGCTGGGATGCTGCTGGACTATGATACATAGTGCATATAGTTTAAGCTTGGTAATTTATGGAAATTATACGTATGGAAATATTGCTTACTCTATTATTGTGTGTTAGGTCTATCAGCTGGAGTTATTTTCCAACTAACTTAACTTATTTTTTCCTTTGCTCGGTTTATTTATTTATATATTCTACTCTTGGTGTTTTCTTTAGAGCTAACTTTAGGTTAGACAGTTTACTTTTCTTTGCCTGTATTTTTTTCTCATCACGAATAATTGTGTGTGTTTGCCACCGTCACGCCCGAATTTCCCCATTGAGGGACTTTAAAGGGATTCTTATCTTGTATCTAGATAGAAACAGACAGGTTGGCTGTTTCCCTTAACAGGACTTTAAAAAGAGCTGCCCTTTGCTGTCTTTAGGGACAAATGGCTCGGCGTGACCTGCCAGTGTCCTTCACTGCTCCTGGATTTGCCCCAAAGACCCCCGAGCTGCACTTTCTCTGCACTGCACTCTGCAGCCAGCAGTGTTTTCATGTTACACACGCTGAATCAGAGCACAAACAAGACCTCTGCTGCCGCTGTTTCCTCCATCGATTTTATGCCACTGAGTGGAGGACAGTGGCTGCACTTTGGGAAATTGAAGACTATACATAGTTTTCATGCATAATGACGCCTGCATGGTTGTACAGCTGTAGTTAGAATGAATGTTATATTAATTTGACTGTTCTTTTTTCATGGTGGACTAATACAGCATAATGAGTACAATGTTTTTTCCCCACAACAATAATTCAGTTATCAAACTTGAATTTATTAAATATCATACACACAGGCTCATATCTATATACAGGGTTAACATATTTGTGAAAGCATAGAATTTCTTTTTAATTATATAACCGGGGTTTTAAACTGGACCTGTGGTGCTTAAACTGATGCCAAACAAAGAACTGAAACAGCTAATTTTTATTTAATTTTTTACATACAGTAGCTATGTGCTAGTGCACAAATTATGCTTCAAAGAATCAAGATTTAATTAATGCTTAAGATCGGAATAAAAGCCCCAATAAATCAGAATCCAGCTTCATCCATGTAATATTTTAATAATTTGAAATATTATCATTTTCAAGATAATGTGAAAGATACTGAATGGTATGAAAAACAGTTTAAAATCTATAAATTAGCGTCAGGAAAAGCACGGGGCGACAATGGTGCAGGAGCTAGAAGTTTGTCCTGTAATCTGTGGGTTGCCTGTTTGAAACCCTGCATCTCATCAGTCGTGGCTAAGACACTTGACCCGCTTTGCCCGCTGGCAGTGGTCAGAGGGCCCGGCGGCGCCGATCGTCTGGCCGCCCTGCTTCTGTCAGTCTGGCCCAGGGCTGCTGCAGCTACGGCGCAGCTTTTCACCATCAGCATGTGAATAAATGAATGCAGCGAAAAGCAACGGCTAAATGGGATGTAATAACTGAACGGTCCTGAACACACATCCGAACTGGTTCTGGAATCCATAAAGCAGACATTAATCAGCGTCACAATCCTCTGGCCTTCATCTTTGTTGCAAATAGTCGGACTTTGTAGCCCATTGCTGCAGAGCGAGGCGCCTTTGTCTCTGCACCGCATCTTGGTGCTTATACGCACCAGCCTGGAGAGTGAGAAGCTTTTTCCTTTTCTCGTTTGTTATTGAGAGGATATCTGTAAATAACCAACATTCCTCTGTATAATAGTGTTTGTACTTTCCCCCACTTTTTATTCATGAATATTTCATCTATATTTTTTCCTATTATTTATTTATTCTCAATGACATTACGTTACTAGAGCCGCACCTCTAACCCATCAGGCTGCTGAAAAATGTATTTACCTCTATGGGGGATGAAAATATTTATTTTATCAACATTATAATAATTATATGACTGTTAAAGAAGTTTATTAACTCATTTCCTCCACCGTTTAGGTGGTGAATCAGCCAATCAGCTCTCTCTGTTTCCACCATCTTCCCAGCCAATGGCTCTCTAATGGTCCTCCTCACTACTTTTCACTTTAGGAGCTCTCTGAAGGCCAAGGATGCTTTGAGAATAAATTATATCTTAAAATTCTAATAAATTGCAAAATTCTAAGATTTGTCTCTAAATGAAGTCACTAAGCTCTACTTTTAGTCTTAGGGTTCTGTATGAATACTGACACTGGTCTGTGCATGACAGCCAATCAATTTAGATCAACGTTTGTCCAATGTACAGCCAGAATCTATCTATCTATCTATCTATCTATCTATCTATCTATCTATCTATCTATCTATCTATCTATCTATCTATCTATCTATCTATCTATCTATCTATCTATCTATCTATCTATCTATCTATCTATCTATCTATCTATCTATCTATATGTGTGTGTATATATACATATTGGTCTTTAAACAGATCATTCTTAATTCATTCTTTGCATTTTCTGGATGTAACTGAAGAGTTTGAAACAGTGTTTCTGATTAGAGCTTCACATCCTTCCAGTCGTTTCCCTCATGTCTCACTTTTATGAATTCTGGGACTGTGGGGCCAAATGTGGCAGCCTCTGTGATTTATTTGATCTATTTTTATTTTATTTTTTTTCACTCTTTGGTTTCTGTGAATGTAATGATGCTTCTGTACCTCTTCGGCTTTGGCACTGCTCCTTTAGTTTTTCCAAACGACTTATCTCTGATATTCCCAACGCTAACGACACATTGTTTGCGTCGATCATGTGTCAGTTTATTATAATTTAGATGTGAATGTCAGTCGGTGAAGGACAGAGTGAGTACAGCAGTTTTCAGAAGCCATGAGGCCAAAGCTTTTGCAGCTGTACTTTATTGGTGTGTTCAGAAATGAGTCTGCAGCACTTATTGAGAGCTTTTTCCTATATTGACTTTGTGTTTTGGGCCTGCAGGTACACCCTTTGCTGATGCGCGAGAGGCGCTCCGAGTCCCACAGGAACAAGCTGCTGCGTCGGACAGTCAGCGTTCCTGTTGAGGGAAGGCATCACCCCGAGATGGGTAAGCAGTGATCTTTCACTTAAATGAAGCTCCAGACAACAGCGACTGATTACAGCAGCCTTGTTCCCCGAGACAACACCAATAATCATATTCAGGCTAAGGGCAATAAGAGGCTTTAGCAGTTTGAAATGAATGTTAATGTCTTTAAAACATTTCCTCCTGTTCTGCATTGTAACGATCGCAGCAGAATGAAGGAATAGACACGGTTTCTTCACATTCTACCCATTTGTGTTGACTTCTTCAGAATGCCGTTGGCATTTTTTTGTTTTTTTGTGTGTGGAGAGGGTACAGGGGGCTTTACCCCCCATCACTTCCCATAAAATCTCTTCAGCAGGGCATATTTAGTCAGAGTAAAAGAAAAGAAGAGAGGCTACAAGGTTACACAGAGCACATGTAATAACTCCATGGTTGAGCTACTGGCCAGCGCTGTTCTGGATCTCAGACTAAGTTTCTAAGGGATCTTATCATATACATGTGGATGTTTCTGATGAGAACAAAAACTCAGCATACTTACCGGATCACATCTAATCCTTTCTCCCGTTTAAAATGTTTAATTTTCAGATGCACACAAAAACTGAAGCATACTTTAGGAAAAGTAAATCTAAAAAGTATCAAAAGACATTTTTAACATCCCATCAACACTTTCAGAAGCTTAATAAAGAACATATTTCATGACGTTTTGTTTTGAAAAGCCTAGGATTCTTAATACCAACACAAACAATTACCAATCAGCATTTTATTTTCAAATCTAATAAGTGATTTACAATGTCCTCAATGTGTAAGCCTTTAGAGGCAGCCCCTTATAACATGGACTCTGTACTGCCATGTTTGATTAATGGAACTGCAGAGCACAACTGTTTATTACTGTAAACCCAAACTGGGCTTTTTTTTATCAACGGAAAAAGAAGTTCATGACAGGAATAGTTTGAATGGATATGTTGCTGCTTATACACAATAAGGATGGGGGGAGAAGTTTTGCTTTCCCCAAAGATCCGGCTGGGGAGGAAAAGCTGGAGATATCAATAAAAGTAAAAAGGCCAAAGAGGGCAGATTTATCTTTACTCACTCAAAAAGAGTGAGTCTCTTTAAGAAAAACGTGTTGCTACAGGATTCTGAATCCAGTGCAAGATATTTTCTTTGTTGGAAAGAACAACCCAGACCTGAGGGATCGGGATCAGAATCGACTTTATTCGATAAGTTTGTGGTTAAAACAAAAGGAGTTTAACTTCCGACATGGTAGCAACGCAACACAATTCATAGCAAGCTAGCAACATTTAACAGTAACTCACCAGCTAAAGCAATGAGGAGATCATGCATGTCGACACTGGAGAAGCAGGAAGTTTATCAGGTTGTCATGTTTGGTTTTAAGTGTTTTGCCCAAATGCAGAATGCACTCGGTACACAGGTGGTGTTCTCTACGAGGATTTATTGATCAAGGAAAGAAACACGGGTTTGCGGGAAGAATCTGCCACAGCGACGGTATCACGGGAGGGAGAGCGGAGCCAGAGGTGCCGGGTCGGTCTAGAAGGCAAGAGAAGTGATTTAGCCAAAGATAGTGATTTGGTGGAATTACCGAAATGCGCACGCTTACCACAGAGTGCGGAAATCCAGACCGGGGGGGAGAGCGATCGCGGACTCAGCGTCTGTCCGGTGGTGGTTGGTGACCATGAGAATG
The DNA here is from genome assembly GCF_011125445.2 of Fundulus heteroclitus. Lineage (NCBI taxonomy): Eukaryota > Metazoa > Chordata > Actinopteri > Cyprinodontiformes > Fundulidae > Fundulus > Fundulus heteroclitus. The sequence continues at coordinate 43,186,813 of NC_046363.1, forward strand.
GTGGGCGTGGGCCGCAGTGGGGGTCCGAGCAGCACCGGGGAAGATCCAGAGATCCTGAACCAGGGGGAGGAACCAGGTGAAGCCGGGGAGAGCCCTGGACCGCGAGATGAGGCTTCAGACTCGGAAGGGACCAGAGGAGCTCAGGTGGAATCCGGCAGGTAAGCAGACGAGGATCACGAGAGGAGAACCTTGGAGACACAGAAAACTGGTTCTTAGTTCGAATAGAGGTTCAGCTAGTAGAAAGCCGAGGCCGATCTGTCATACCACGACGGTAACAATCTGGCATCCTCCCACTGTTCATGCGCCGTTCTTATAGTGCAGCCCCTGGCGCTGCTGAACCACCTGCAGGTGTGCGTGCCCCGCCCACCAGTCGAACAACAGACACCTGTTGAAGGAAGCAGAGAGGGCAGGACCGGCAGCGAGCTGCACGGTTCTGCCGGCTGAGTCCTGACACAGGTGAGGTATGTTCTTTTATAATTTTACTAATCTATTCTGTACAAACATGTGCTGATGTCAGCAGATTGCTTAAACTGAACAAACATTCTCTACCACGTTGAAGCATTAGGTTGAAATGGCTTTTTAGGACCGAGCGACATGTAGGAAGAGAGTTTGTCTGGTGTGATGGATAATATCCTCAGAATTACATTTTGACTATAGTGCAGTTAAACCTAGGGCTGGACGATATAGAAAAAAAGCATATCGATAAAACAGAAATCATATTGATCAATATCCATAATTATCAGCAAATTCAAAACATATATTTTAAGGGCAGCCCTGACCGTTTTACCCAAACAATGAAGTCAAACTCAACCCTTTATTCAACAACTTTTTATCAAAACTGCAAGTTTTTTTAAAAAAAAGAACAAAAAAGTCTTTGAAGGGGGCGGAGCTTCCTGTGTCTGCATTGTGATTGGTTGGGAGGATTAATGACTGCAATATTAACCGATATGGCTAAAATGCAAAAGGAAGGAAAACTGTTATTCTATTGAACTTTTTATTTACCCTTTTTTTCTATCATCGATATACGTCTGTCGATCGATAAATATTGTTATTGAATTATCGTCCAGCCCTAGTTAAACCTTTTATGTGAAAAAAAGTGAGACTTTTAGCTACTTCCATTCACTGCAGCTATTTTATTTATACAACCACTGTGCAGGTCGCTGATCTAAAATGTTCTGCTCACACATTTGGGAGAACTGATGCATCAGTATAAAAATTATAAAAAAATCAGATCAGAACCAGAGGAGAAGTTGGATCTAGCTGACGCTGCAATGATTTTATTTTTATTTATTTTAGATTATATTGTGATCTCAGGCATCATTGTCCACTGTGGTGAATTACAGGCAGACTGAGCTCACCACAGAGAAAAGCTAAGCTCGTGGGTCGGGTGCTGGTTTGTTGGGTGTCCAAGCTGCTGTCTTTCAGACATTTTCCCAATTTCCTCATCAGTTGTCTTGTGTTGGGTTTCTTTTTTCAAAAATGTTTCTGGGCTTTTAGCTCAGAAATGACAAGCTACTGTAACGCTGCAAGGTGAGACACAGTTAATTGGCAAAAGGTGTAAATTTATGAAATATACCCATTAAATATAAATGTTGGATGGTCATTTGCTGTTTTTATTTTTACAAATCATTATTACCGCTATTTTATTAGGTTCGGTTGCTTATAATAGCTTGGTTGCATAGCAACAAAATAGTGCTTTTAGTATCTTTTGAAGCTTTTCTCATTCTGTATTTAGCAGCACTCACAGCAGCACTCCACTACTGAACAAAGATAAAAGATAATTTCAGCGTGGGGCTCAAAGCAGTGGTTTTCTTCAGATTTGTTACGTATGTATTGGTTTCATATGTGTTAGTGATATTTCTCTTCCTGCCTTTATTATTGGTGAATGTGAGTTTCCTTTAGGTCATTTTTTTTTCTTTCTTTTGTCCCTTTTTGGTTTTTCACTGTTTGAATCTCTTTGAAAGGGGCCGTCGTCTGTTGTGCTCGTCTCAGTCTCTCCGGGCCGTCTACAGATGTCGTTCTCAGGTCCTCCCACTTCGTTCACCCGACACCGCTTTGTCTCTCTCGTCTATTTTGGGGATCTCCCCCGTGATGTCCTCTTTCTGCGACTCCATCGGCGCTGGCGCTTCTTTGCAGCCCGGGAGTGCTGATTCAACAGGATAAATGTTCCCTTTGGTTGTCGTATGAGTGGCTGTCTGGCCTCAGAGCAGTCACACGCTGACACATTTGTTGACACGGTCCTTCTGCATCTCGACACACGCTGACATAGCACTGCCAGTTTAGATTACCCGTGTGCACGGCTGTTGTGAAAACAGTGACACACAGGAAGAATCAGGACACCACGTTAAATATTCGGTTCTTTCAAAGGTAATGTTCAGCTGCTGATATCTGATCATTTTTGCATGTATATCCATTAAAAACATAACCCTGTAGTAGCTTTTGTCGCTCTTTGCTTGAAATAACCTCAGCGAGACATTTCCTGTAGCTATGTACGAGTCTCTGACATCGTCGGTCTGAGGAAGTTTACTCCACTCCTCACTCTATCATCAAAATATGTTTGAATGGTTTCTTGCATGTTCAGCCACCCCATAACATCTCAATGAAATCCAAACTGAAACTTTGACTAGGCCGAGGACTTTTCATTACCTGGCCTGGCTAACCTGTTGTTTTTTTCTCCTACGTTTTCTTCCTTTTTGCATACAAAGAAAGTTAAACTAGTGCAGTATTTTGCTGATTGTTGTTTTTTCAATGCTGTTGGTTCCATGATGACATTTTAGGGTTCTTGGCACTGACTCTGCTTATTATAAACGACTTTGGGCTTTGTTTTTTCTAAAGTCGTTTGTAAATTCTGTCAGTCATGTTTTTTTGGGCTTGTTTGTGAAACTAAAGTCACTTATTTGGGCTCTAAAATAAGTGATGATAAACACGAGTTATAAAGAGACCTGCTTGCGCTGGTGCACTACAGATACCGTGAGTTTAACCGGCTGAAATATCCCTCCGCATTTCCACGTTCACACACTCCTACCCATAGACAAAATAGACTAGATTCCTCATTACGTGCTGGGGTACACCCTGCGTCGCCGTCATATTGGCTGGGTCTTTTCTACTTGAGGCTGAAATAGGAGCCGACAGGAGTAAAGGCAGACGGAGCAATGCCGCCCGTATTTTCTGCAGTTTACTCAGATAACGTCTGAAAGTAGATTACTTGGTGCAGATCACCATTTTGAGCAGAGATTGGTTCTGCCGATGAGTTTTTATGCCCTGATAATGTTACAGAAACCCAAACCAATACACCATAATTTAATGCTTATTAAATTGTTGTTTCTGTATTTGACAAACTGAGGCTGAATCACATTGCCAAATGAAGTACCCTGGAGATACAGAGTGTCAACAGATGCAAGAAGCTATGCAAAACAGTTCTCTTTTAAGGATATTAAGCTCCTGTCCCATTTGCGAGCAAAGTGTAAGACGCGAATGACCTGGCAATTTTAAACCCTTTTCCAGGCTTGTTTGTCTCACAATATCTGGCAACACTGGTTCTTGGATACTTCTCTTAGCATCTTGCAGTCTGCTTACAGGGTTAACTTGCTTGTATGGTTGTATCTGGTCATGTTGAATGTCCTCCACTTGAAGAAAATGATCTTGACAGTGGAAAGGATGAGTTAAATTGTTTGAATATCTCAAGCTGCTACTCTCCTAATGTGGCTCGGGCCTAACATGTGTGTTATTACTGCTGGTGTCACTGAGATTAACCCACAGATAGATATTTCAATCTCACTACGGTGTTCACTTTCACTTCAACAATTAGGAGCACAGCAAACCAAATGTCTGACACTTAAACAAATCTGCACACAAAGGTTGGATGTTCTGTACTACTGATGTGATACACCGACGTCTGTTTTTAGTCATTTTAGTCGAGAATTAATGTGGGGTGTTCTAATTTGTTCCTCACAGGAAATAACTTGTATTTTCTCATTATTCAAAAAATTCACTGATTCAATGATTGATGGACTGATTGATGTGGAACCAATCAATGTGGAATCAATCTATGTAAATTTGACCTAAATTTGGTAAAATGACAAAAAGATTTTAGGATACGTTCAAAGGGGTGGATGGTAAATCTTTTGAAAATGACACACAAAAGAAAAGCGGCCCCAAGATTCTTTTAACAGAGTAAAAATATATTGAATGTTTTTTTTAAATAAAATACTGCTCCCTCTTGCTTAACACGCTTTTAGTGCTACTAAGCAGAAAATGAAAAACTAATTGAACAGCTTTCAGCATTTAACAGCTCCACAATTGAATTAACAATTAATATTCCAACCCTTCCCACTGTAAATAGTTTATAAATTGGATATAATGTCTGTAAATTAAGATAAAACAGTTGAAAATATCTTAATTTGTTCCATTGTGCTCTGAAGATGTTCCTTTGAAATCAGTTTTGGGCCTTGGTGTTTTTTCGGTCCCATATTTCAGTCAAATTGTCAACTTTGCCAAAAGTTATACGTTCATCGACCCTGTCCTCACAGCTTGGTTGTATAACATATAAATCCCAAACAGGATTAATCACGGCAACTTCTCTCCTTTTCTTTTTAGAGCGCCACATCAGCTCGACTCCTTATCCCGTACTTGGTGCAGTATGCAAAATTAGCCGGGGGTGGGACTTAATCTGTCTAACCAATCAGAAAGCTGAAATTCTCCCATGTGGGCAGTCCCAACAGTCCCTGTGGAGCATAGGAATGACAGACGTTGTACAGTCAACAGGGTATAATGCTACAGAATATTAATACCAGGTCTCTGGAACCCACATTTTAGACCCACAAAAAAATACTTTGGAAAACAGAAAGTTTTACTGACATTTGTTACAGAAAATGCATTAACAACGCTAATAAAGTGGCTGCATGAAAGAAAAAAGTAACAATAATAATAATGCATTTTATTTAAAAAGCCCCTTTCATAATACTCAAGGACACTGAACAAATGTAAAACGCAACAAATAATATAGCAATGCAACAAAAAAAACATCAAATAAAAGTTAATTTCTTCTCCCTAGTGATTGATGTATGGCTGGTTGAAAGGACGGATGGATAGACGGACTGGTGGATGGATAGATGTCTAAATATGTAAGAAAAACCAACTAGCTGTGGTAGCTTATCCAGATTTGTCCTCATGACTGTACGTTAGTCTGCTATGTAACAGATCGCTGATACTATTTGTGCCACCCTCAGTGACCACACTTATAGATCTAAAAGAAATTACTGGACTGAAATTGCAGTCATCCTCTGATTATTGAAGCCATATAATGCAGTTTATGGGGACACTAACGTAATACTGAAGCTGTGATGTTTTAATGATACTTTTAGTCGACAATTCTTTGTTATTACGAGTTAAAAGTAAGTTAGAAAAGTCGCTGGAAGACAATAAAGAGTTTAACTCCCAGAGGGATTTGTGTGTGAGAGAAATTAGTTTTTGGTTCAAGGTATTTTTAAACTCATGCAAATATCTTGATACTGAAAACACCAAGCAATGCAAATATTATCTGTGCAACTGTGCAGTTGCTCTGCAACAACTTGAGGGGAGAGGTTAAATAAGGTCAGACTGGTATTTAACCTAAAAAAAAACTACTCAGCTATGGAGGCTCTTCTGGGAGTTCTGGGGACTGCAAACCTTACAGGACCTCTCATGAATTCTTCACCTGGATTCTGCCCGGTCTTCCCCTTCATTTCTTGTTTAGTTTTCACTAAAGTCATAATGTGGTACAGGGCAAAACACCTTTAAAACATACAACCAACCAGTGAAAGGAAATCCAGGTATTTTGGCTGAGAAAGGTTTATTTCAGTTTTCAGAATGAATAGTGCAATTTAATTGGGTCAGGCTTGTCTAGGTGGAAACCTGTTTCCTTGGGAAGGCTGTCCAGACTCATTCTGGGACAGCAAATAAACCTGTTATTAGCCGCTAGATTTGTCTGATTCCCAGGTTACCTAAGTGTCTGTGACTGAGACATCCTGTAAAAACTCACAAAACAGCTGCCCTCTTTCCAGATTTCATCTTAGTCGTCACTGCATGCCACCTAATGTAGACCATTAAACAAAGTATCGTATTTTTTGGACCAAAAGGTGCATTACATATTCTTAACAAGTGTGTAATATCACTAAGGGAAGAAAAAGTAAGTGAAATTTTCTTGAAATTAGTGCATTTTTCCTTGATTTGAGCAGGTAAATTCCATTGACTACTTGTCAATGGAATAAGATTTTTGCACTTAAAATAGGAACAATTCTTCTCCATCTTATTTCAAGTGCATAATATCTAATTATGCTAATTTCAAGAAAATGTTACTTACGGTACTTTTAGTTCCCTTTTTGCAGTGCACTCCTTCACGTACACATCTCTCTCCTAAGAGGAAGAGCTATCCGTCTCTGTCAGGAGGACAGAGTAGCTTGACCACACTGCCCTGTTTCTAACATAAGGCCAAAATAAACTTAACTTTTATATTGAATTAACCTGCTAGGTTTATTGTTGCTAGGGCGTACTCTGGGGGGGGCGGGCTGCCTTACATGAATGCACTTCTAGTTTAGACATTCAGGCAGTCTGGTAGACAGCTCAGGGGTCCTATCAGGTGGTGTGTACCGTAATGCTCCTAATATCCATTGAGTGGAGCGGCTTTATTGCCTTATAATCCAAAAAACACAGCGGAGATTTAAAAACTGACACCACTGAGATACCAAAATAAAAAAATCTTTTTACATAATTCTGTTGTGAAGTATTTATTTCATCATATATTTCCATTTGTATTTTCCAGATACCATTTAACCTTTCTGATAAGTTCATTCTCTTTTGCCTTAGAACTTAACTAGACATTAGTTTGTTATTTATTTTGCTAATCTAGTGTGTAACTCTCACTGTCACACCCAAATTTCTTCATTCTGGGATCATAAAGATACTTCTTATTTACTCTGGTCCTTTTGAGTTACACTTTTCATCTTGTAGACTAACCAAAAGCACTGTAGTAATAATGATGACTATGATAAAAACTTCTGGAATTTTAGAAAATCATTTATTAATATGGAATAAAATTACTCATTATAGAATGACCCCGGCTACATTCAACACATTTTACTGGGTGATAAAATTTAAATGATAATTCTTGATAGAGCCTTGATGTATGAATAAAGGCTTCTAAAGGCTAATACTATAATCAAAGTTATTCCATCAATGAGAATTAAATGGATGACACCTCTGAAATCATCTTTATTTTCATATAAGATTTAAAATAAATGTCAAATTCACAGCAGGAGTGATTTTAATAGTGTGGATGTTCAGTTTAACATTTTGTCCTTTATTATTTCTAATCAATTCACAGTATTTTTACGGGGTTAAAAACAAATCATCTCTTCCGAAAGGATGGACATTTTGAGTATTTTCACGCAGTTAAAGGACATAAAATCTCCTTTATCAGATCAGAGAGCTATGCAGGAAACCTGCCGCCGGAGCCCCGTAAACTGCAGATATTTATTATCAGTTGTTGGTGACACAACAGAGAACTCACCATCCTTCAAAAGGGCAGAAAGCAACACTTTTCTCATGAAACTGATAAATGGACACGTGAGAATGTTTGATTTAGTACAAACAGATGGGTCTGCAGTTTAAGCGCAATAAGTCAAACTTACAGCCTTACAATTTCTCTGAATCTTCTGTTGCTGTCCGAACACATTGTTTTATTTCTCCTTTTAATTTAATTAAGATACATCTTTTACTTAGGAAGGCAATGATATCAAAAACCTTCTGCTCTCTGGCAGGTTTAGCAGTTTAAAAAGTAGCACAAACAGCTTAAAAACAGCTTCTACTGGAGACTGGAAGACTCCTAAACACTGACTCTATAAGGTGAAATGTGCCTGAACTCTACATTACTGATTACTCTTTGTGGACCTACACCCTTTTACAAATTGTATATATTACTTATCATTTCATCACTTTAACAGGCACTTTAAGCACTTGTTAACGTTCAATATTTTGTAAGACCCTACTGTCTGCACACTGCAAAAACGGAACTAAAAATAATAAAAAATTTCTTGAAATTAGTGCATTTATCCTTGATTTGAGCAGGTAAATAAGATAATTTACCAATGGAATAAGATTTTTGCACTTAAAATAGGAACAACTCGCCTCCATCATCTTATTTCAAGTGCAGTAGATCTAATTGTCTTATTTTAGGGGTCAAAATACTCATTCGATTGGCAGATAATCTTATTTACCTGCTCAAATCAAGGACAAATTCACTGATTTAAAGGAATTTTTACTTTAAATTTTACTTATTTTATCGGTTTTTGCAGTGTGGAAACTTAAAGGGTGACGGTACAATTTCATTGTGTGATGGAGAAGTTGTAAAATGACCATAAAGACAATAAAGGCTATGAACTGAGCATTTAGTTTAATTGTAATCCGTACTGACCCGGCGACCCGGTATTCTTTTTAAAGAATTCCACTTAAAAAGGTTTATTGAAAGGAATGAGTGGAGGCTGAGGAGGCAGGTAGGCAGAACCAGACTTGATCAGGAACTCACAGATTGACAGGAACTGACTTGAAGCCACTGATGTGTTTCCAGCGTGAGCAGAGAACCAGAATCCCCCAGGAGTCCTTCTTTCAAGGCGACGCACACAAACAGTGGTAAGCAAACTAGCAATGGCTGTTTCCAGGGAGAACCCAGGAACAAACGAAGAGCCGCTGGAGCAAACAACACCTGCAGACAGGTGGACCAGACCAGACGTTCTGGCAGTGAGTAGATGAAAGAGGCAGGTATGTGTAGGCAGGTGAGAACAGGTGAGCAGAGTTCACACTCACTGCGGCAGAGCAAGCATAAACCAGTACATTACAAACTTATGATTGTTAAAGGAAAAATATTTTCACAATGTTACAAAACATTCCTCCTCTTTTAGTGCAAACCTACTGACATAGTTATAAAATATGGCCCCTGACATTTTGATTTCACTGTATTTTACATCACTTTTTATTTAAATTTTTTACATGTGTTAAAGCAACCCGATCCTCACCAATATTGTTTTAGGTCAGCAGTTAATAATAATAATAATAAAAAAAGAAAAAAACATGAAAAACTATATAAATGTTTGCAGAAAATATCAAGCCTGGCAAACGTAATTTAAAGACATTTTTTCAGCTAATTCCCATTTGTTGTGTGAATCGTTGTCAGCAATTAATATCAGACTGCAGGATTTTGGTGAATCTGAAAGACAGCGGTTCCTTTTTTTTCCCTCCTGCCTTACTTATTAACCTCTCCACAATAAGAGTGTTAATCCCTGTTAATCAATGTGCTTCTCAGTGTTTTGTGTTTAAATTGTGAATCGACTTTATTGCAGTTTGTTGTGTTTTCCACAGAAACCTTATTATGTGACTAAATAAGCTGCAGGGAGAAAAAAAAACACAGCACAATGTAGCTGAATGGTTTTCCACTTTGCCTGAGCAGTTCTCAACAAAAGCAGTTTAAACGCTCAGGAAGTCTTTTCATTTTGTCCTTGCATGGCTGTCTTTACTTTCATTACGTAGACGAGAAATCGACAAACAAACGGGTTCGGTGTCGTTCGGACTCTCTGACCTATAAACAGGAGAAAACATGTTTCTTAACTTGTTTGTCGCTTCCAAGATGTAGATATAAAAGATGCAGAAAGGCACCAACATCTGAAGACATACCAGACTCAGATGTCTGCTGTGAGATCAACTGACTCGTCTTTCTTCATTTATATTAAAAATGTCACTGCTCTGATAAAACAGACTTTTTTCCAACCCTAAACTAAGATACACAATTTGGGTCTAGGAGAGCACGCACCATGTAAACCATGACTGTATTATTTTTGCTTCAATTTATTCTGCAGACCAAATAATTCAGATTATTTTCTTCTGAGAAACTTGAATAGGTTGTTTTTTTCTTAATGTAAATTATTTGTGTTGTTATCCACAGTTAAAGGAATACAATATGACCAAATTTACTGAAGACATAGAATTAAAGAGAGAACATTCATTTAATAGATGTATATTGTTCCGTATCTGCCAACTGTTTCAATTTATTAAAATTAAAAAAAAGAAAGGTTAAAGAAAGACCAGAACCAATGCATGCATAGTTTGTAGATCTTCTGGTGTTGTTTAGAAATTATTTATATCCACCTAATCTGCATAAGATTCTGGTTCTGAGAGATTCGTGGACCTGTGCTTTGTTCTAGGGGCATGTGTGCAAGGATTTTAAACTATGTCAATGTATCTGTAGAATATCCCTGAATACGTACGAGAGGTTTCTACGCCTCTACTGTTGTTTCAGCCGTCCTGTGGAGAAGGAAAAATTATCATTATTTCCATCAGCTTAACAACAGCAGGAGAGAATGCAGGCAAAAGGATTCACATTGTGGAGCTTACGGTCCAGCACAATAATGATCGACTCAGTGCAGGACTCTGTGAGTACACATCAGTGAGTGCAGTCCAATTAAATCATGCGCAGAATCCAAAATATGTTAATGTTTCCCTTTGAGCCAAACAAGCAAAGACCCTACGCTTCAAGTCGATGTAGACAAATGCAGCTTTTGCAAAGTTATACTTTAAACAGTACAAAGCACAGCATTCCAAAAAGTAAAAAACAAAGCAACTGGACTTTTTTTCCGAAGTTTGAAGACATTTTGCGTCCCATCCCGGAAGCTTTCTCAATTCAAAAAGTCTGGAGTAATGTGGAGTATCAAGCTTTATACTACTGCCCAACAAAGGCCTTGTAATGGCTTAGATAACATGCAAATTGAACAGAAACAGGTCCTAGCCTCTGCAACAGGGAGCCAGTATGGTCATTATTGGCCTCGGTTAAAGGAGCGATGTTTTAATGATGATTGGCCGGAATTAACCCTGTAGCTGTGTTGTAAGTTTTTGAGAGTTGGAACCTAAGTCCTCCTCCTTTGTTTAGGGCTGTTTTTTCTCTCTTAACGTAGATGGCTTCCTGAACTGGATGACTGAGAATCTTCACCAGCATAAAGCACAGCATGCACATTTTCCTCCTTCTCTTTACTCAGTAATAGTATCGACGCAGATCCATCTGCATTTAAACGGCAGCCTGGAAGATTTGCAGTTTCCCTCCGTCTCCCAGCTACTAGCACATCCGAGCGTTGAAGTGAAGTGTGTTCACTTTTTAGCCAGCTGGGATCCCCACTCGTGTTCGGATTTGTTTTTTTGTTGCGGCAGCATGGGGAGATTATCTTGATTGAAGGTATAACGGCGGCTAAAAGTAAAGCACAATAAAGCCACAATTATCAAAGATCATTACAATTATGAGTGCTGACCGTGGTCTGAGTGAGCCACCATGACAATAAGACAGAATGACCTCCTGATGGAGGTTCTGCTCAGTGTAGCCTCTTCTGTTCTTAATCTGCACCAGATGACTTCTCCAAGACCCCACAAAGATCATCCACATACCGGCTGTTTGTTCATACGCCAGTACGGCTTTAATAGTCTCTGTAAAGATACGAAGAACATCTCCAAGACTTTGGACTAGATTCATTTATCACTCGTACTGATTCTAAGAATTATTGAACAGCTCATATTTGCTCCTAAAATTGAATCTTGTAGTATTACAAACTGTTTGACGTCAGCTTGCACATTTCATTTATAGGCAACAGCTATTTAAGAATGCCTTCTTATACTTTAACTTACTTATGTGCATCTAAGTGTATTAAATCCACAACCAAGTCTCGCATTGTGTGACGGATCAATACTTTCTTCACCGTTTGTTGTGTGAAATGCCGTCCCTCATCTTCAGTTATTGGGCTTTTTGTGGTGTGGCTTATTGGCCCATTAAATCAAGATGCTGCTGCCTAAAGTGGAACCAGCAGAATCTGAGGAAAGGCGAGAAATTAAAATGCCATTGATCCCACATCCAAACTGACGCACACGGCGGCTAATCTTGGGCTGCGCGTTTACACACCGTGTCTAGATTCCCGACTGAGCCTTGGTTCTGATCCTTGATTTGTGGCAGTTTGCTACAGTTGGCCTTCATATCTATCGCTAATGTGAATTTAAATCACTCCAGATAGCAACCTGCAAGCTTACTGTCTTTTTTCAGTCAACCTTTTAAATACATGCCAGCGTGAAATAAGTCGGCTTCATTAGAACATGTAGCCTTTTGGGAGGTCAGTCACACATTTTACTTCTTTCCAAAGAGACTTCCTGCAAAAAGCTTTAATAAGTGACATTAATTATGGTAATGCATGCATTTATTTCTCCATGTTTTGATATGTATTTTTTGTTAGAATGGGGGAAGGAAAGTTGTGCGGCTCACACTGCAGTGGCAGCGTTACAGCTCAGGCTGATAGTTGATTAACCTTGTGCTCCAGTTGCAGAGAAAAGTGAAGTTTTTCCTCCCAACAAGCTCGGGGGTTTGTGCTCAGGGAAATTTGCTGAATCGTCAAGCTGTCTTTATTTTGCGGCTGGGAATGAATACAAATGTTTTCCTACACTGTACAGCTCTGTGTTTGATGGATATGGACACAGAGGCCTCCTCAAGGAGAGCTGCAAATGAGTCCTGTGCATGTCTGAAGGCTGCGTCTCCACCGGGCCGTGTCAGTACGCTCTCTGTGTGATTCTGCGAAAAGATAAACTGGTTCTTACACAAATAGTTTTGCTCATTAACTGTGTTACAGTGTATGGAAGCTGTGGTAGTAAAGTCACGCCTGCAGTCACAGAATAAAGAAGTGGGATAAAACCAACTCAGATGATTGAAACTTGAAGGTAGAAGTTAGATATGAATAAATTTCTGCTAAAAGATTTTCATCCCAGACATTTTATGGTTGTATTTAGAAATTAAAAGATAAACATAATGTTTATCTTTTAACCAGGAGCTCTGGACCAGACATTTAAATGGAAGAAAAACAAGAGAAAACGTACTTAGTGGTAACAATAATCACAAATAATGCTCACAGGTAAAGAAAGTGCGGAGTAGGTAAAAGTTGTCCGTGTGTCCCAAACCAGCCTCAGTTTTTGGCTGAAGAACTGTAAAAAAAAGCTTAGAATAAATACCTGCAGAGAGGCTGAAATGGGAGAAATCTGATTTTTATCAGAACTGATGGATGCAGCATTTTGGATCAGCTGAAGGATTTTTACTGAATGTTTCTGACTCCATGAAAAGAAGCAGACAGCAGTCCTGGCATGGAGTATGGAGCAGTGTTTGGGAATATATCACAGGTGAGACAACGATGTTCTAAATACCTGTCTGGATCTACAGGACATATTTTATATTTTCATGCTTTAAAGAGCTACTTAGTTATAACTCTTTATAACTGAGAACTTTCTCCTGGCTTTATGGATAAATATAACTGAGTATCACAACATAATATAAATCTTTCCAAATGGATCAATCTATAAAGCAAAGAGAATAAATCCAGGCACTAAATTTTGTGAAGACCTGGTGCTTGAGAAAGATTAATTGTTACCTGCAATCATGTTTTTGAGAAATGTTATTTCAAAATCCTCTCACCACCTGCTTGAGGAGCAGATATCTGTCTCTGCCTACCTAGATGTGTTTGCTCGCACCTGGCATTTCTGGGTTATATCACAGTCCAGTCCTAACAACATCATTTATTTCAGTTTTTATGCAAAGTGAGATGCAAATGAGATGATTGCATAACTAGAAATGTCTTTCTGAGCGATGGACCCTGTGGGTTGGTGTGATGTAGCGGTCAGCTATATCATCCTGCCTTATCAACATGCACAGATGGACAAAAAGCAGATAAATCAAACAGGTCCGGTCTTGATTTAAGTGATAGCCAACCTTCAGCTTCACTTAGAGGTCCTCGGTTTTACAGAGCTTTAGCTCGTGGCCAGCTTTGGACGTTGTAGTCGGCTTTTATGTACACACACTGTGCATCTGGTCACCGGGAAAGGTTTGCTTTTCCTCTGCCAAGGACAGACGAGAGGATTTAAGCCTCTTTGAACGGGTTAAACACTAAAATCTAATTGATTTCAAGGTTTTTGAAGCATGTGAAAAATATCATTTTAAACCTGCCAGCAAGACTTTCCGCTATTTGATCATCTCGGTTTGGACACTTGGATTAAACTTTTTTTTTTTTTAATCACATACTTGCTCTGCTTCATGCCATTTATTCAGACCGTGTGTTTCAGAAAAGTGAGATCCCGTCTCCAGATGACGATTCCCAAAAGCTGCTCCTCGCTACAATAAATTTGGTTTATTAGATACCGCGCTGCTGGCTCATTTTACATGCTCATATCTGGGCTGTGACTTTAGAGGCTAATTAAACGCAGCTCGGCGGCTTCACTGCTGAGACGCTGACAAGATGTCAGTTATTGATCTGCGCAGCATATAATTAATATTAGACGTTTACTGATGAGCTACATCAGGCATCCTCACAAACACAGAGCGTGTTTTAGGAGTCACACTAACACACAATCAGTGTCACTGACCTGGGGTAGGAGGAATAATTATTTCCCTATAGCCCATAAACCACTCCTTTACTTGACACAGTCCCCACTAACCCTTGTCTTCTAGCCGCAGTTAGATATTTTGATACTAAAACTGAAAAAAGTATTTTTCTGTTTGATAAAAGAAACATGTGAGAGAACCATGCGTATCCTGTCCCAAAAATAGAAAATACAGCAGAGTCATATAGGTATTAATGAAAAATGTGGTGAAAATAAATATTTTACTTGTAGGTCTGGACACTTAAATTTTTGAATGTAGAGAGACATAATATTACCCCAGAGCAAATGTGTTGAACAATATAAGTTAAAAATGGTTTGCATGTCACCCCACCAAGAAGCCAGAATCCTGACCTCTGCAGATACTGCAGTCTTTGTTGCAGAATCTGCAATTACAATTAGAAACCGCTGCCTGAAGGCAATAGTTGGTAGATTATTAGTGCCACGCATTAATGATGCATTAACAATGACGTTTCCCTGACCTTGATTCCCACAGCTGATCTGATCCGAGTTTGGTGACTCAGATGCTAAAATTCTCAGAAGGGGGGGCGGGGGGGGGGGGGGGGGGGTCATGACTGTATGTAAAGAAAGGATTAAAAACAATGTGCTTATGTGCGTAGTCAGTGTCTCCCTTCAAAAGGACAAAGTACATCGGGAACTGAATAGCAGATCTGGACAAGACGGGGATGGGATGCAATACCAAAGAACTGCTGGAAGGATTATTGGGAAATTAAACAGTCAAAATTGAGTGGTGTCTCTTTAAGACGGCTTAAGTTACTGGTTAGTGATGTCACAAATATGTGCCACTACCTTCTGTAGAGCGTTAGAGGAGAACTATGTTTGCAAATGGTGAGATGAACCTTATATTTTAATTTCCCTAACTGAAAAGTGGTTGTATGAACTCTGTTCACTTCATGCATGTTGAAACAGCCGCCGTTCAGCTGGGCTTTGTACGGCTGATGAGAAATGCCTTTAACTAAAGGTTGAGCTCTGTGGAATTCACATTACCAGTACAGTCTAGAGATTTTGACTGCTAGTTTTACTGCTGCCACCTCCTCTGAACCCGTTGTTGTGAATCTAACCTACGCCACAAACACGTTAAGGTGCAGAGAAGGAAACATGATCTGGGCTGTTTTCTCGTTAAGGGAACATAAAGACTTCAACATATTGAGGGACAAATGGACAGTGCTGTCACAAAAAAAACTTTTCCTCTGAGCCAAAACACTGAAAAAAAGAAACCTGGCATCTGTTGGTTCTACTTAACCATCGTTTGTTACTTTAACACTATTGTTTCACATCTTAAAGAGAACATAATAATATTGTGTAAATAGTATAACTGAAAACAAAACATAACTTACATCTGTTGGATCTATCTAAACATATCACGTTGAATCAATTATTGTTTTATATGCTGAGATAATGTAATCATATTGTGTAGATACTACATAAAATGAGAAATGTTCACATTAGCATGTACAATTTAACTTGATTGAATTAATCAATTTAAATTTACTCACCACAGCAGGTAAACTAAAATTGAAAATTGCTATCCCAATGTTATCTTGTGTACTGAGAGTCAGATATGACTTCATGTTCAAGATGTTTAAGAACTAATCAAAATTAATGTAATGAGAGAAACTCATTATCCTGAAATAATCCTGCTCGCACAGAATGAACTGTTGGTTCACATGTTTACTTGCTGCATACATTTTCTGATGTGCTGATCAGATATCTCACAGGCTAAGGAGACACCTTTAGTAAGCTGCAGGTTGCAGGATGGAAGCCAGTGAGCTTTCCTGATACCTAAAACCCTGCACCTCTGCTTTAATTAGAGGGAAGTGATTGAGTTGTGTTGAAGAGAAGTGACCAAGTTGTCTTGAATTAAAACAACATTTACAGACTGCTGCAAAAGTTTCATGTGCAACCAATGTCCATTGTTGAAAGGAGCATTAGGTGAAATTCATTATTTTAATTAGAAAGAGCTAACAGATAGTCATGTGAATAACTAAAGGTAATATTTCAGATGGACTATGGCATGACGTCACACTGCATCTGTCTGTGTTGTTCTCCAGTCTCTTGTTTAAACAACCGGGCCAGTCGTGCGTGCACGTACGTGCACGTGAACAGTTGCCACGCAGGGCTTAGCCCCTCCCTGCCCTAAAACGCCACCATCAGATTAGTCCAGCGTTGGAGCAACATGGCAGAGAGCACGCCCAGCAGATCAAAATGTTCTCTTGCTAAAAGCATCATAAAGTTATGAGTTACTTACTTCCCTACACTGCAAAAAGGGATCCAAAAGTAAGCAAAATTTTATTGTAATGAGTTTATTTTCCCTTGATTTGAGCATGTCAATAAGACTATTTGCCAATGGAATAGGAGTTTTGCACCTAAAATAAGAACATTTAATCTCCCTTGCCTTATTTCAAGTGCAGGATTGCTAATAATCTTATTTTAGGGGTACAAATACTCATTCCACTGGCAAATAGTCTTATTTAGCTGCTCAAGTCAAGGAAAAATATACTAGTTTTAAGAAAATGTTGCTTTCTTTTAGTTCCTTCTTTGCACTGCAGACGTGTTCCTCTGAAAGGTGACGCTGTTTTGCTGCGTATTTATTAGGCATGGCAAGATTCACCGATGCGTGTCGGAACATCGGAACGACCTGTTGGATACGGTTGCATCGATTTGCAAACGTCTGCATCGGTAAAAACCGCACATAAACTCGAGATGCATCGTATCAAAACTACCTGCATCGATACAAACTGATTATTATCTTCTATTATTATAACTTTTTAGAAACGTGTCTTTGAGTTTTAGTTGCGTTTCTTTCCATCCCTGTTGCCTACTGCGTGCATGCTAGTCTCTCTGCCACTCAAGTCTCGCCCGAAGCCTCGCGCGAGTAGGAGGGTCTAAACTTGCTTTCGAAGAGGACAGAGGCGGCAAGCTAGAAACCACGTTAGCATGGAGGAAAACGAAACAGAGAGAATACATTCGGTTACGCGCTTTAGGTCAACGGTATGGAAAGACTTTGGCTTCTACAAACGAGATGGAGAGTTGGACAAGACAATGGCCATATGTAAACACTGCAGAACAGAGGTACGATATACAGGCAGCACAACAAATATGTCGCAACATCTGAAGCGGCACCACAGTACAGTAGTTCAGTCCCCGGAGACGTCAGCTAGCAGTGCTACTCCAACAACTTCACGTGAGCCACGAATACCTCATTTTTTTCAAGCGCCACTTGCAAGCAATTCTGCCCGGGCGAATTCTATCACGGACGCCTTATCTTTCTTCCTCTGCAAAGGCATCCAACCGTACAACATTACAGCAAACGAGGGATTCAAATACCTGCTTGAAGTGTTGGAGCCAAGGTATAGCATACCAGACAGAAGGGTGTTTTCGGACCGAATAGTTCCTGCGCTTTACGAGAAAGTGAAAGTGGATGTTCTCAGCTCAATGGGTCGTGCACAGAGGGTGTCAATAACGGTTGATGGTTGGACCTCCTGTGCCACTGATTCTTACATTACTGTTACGGCACACTACGTGAACGAAGAGTGGGACATGCAGTCTCACGTCCTGCAAACGCGAGTGTTTAATGAGTCTCACACTGGGGTCAACTTGGCTGCGTTGCTGCAAGATGTACTTCGCGAGTGGAACCTCGGAGAAAAAAAACCTGCCTTGGTGACAGACAACGCAAGAAACATGCTAGTGGCAGGGGCTGGCGCAGAGATAACACCCCATGTCCGATGCGTAGCCCACACATTAAACTTGGCCTCGCAAAAGGCACTGAAGGTGGACAGGGTGTCCGAATTGTTGGTGAAGGTGAGGAAGGTTGTTGCATACTTCCATAAAAGCCCACAAGCAGCTGAGGTTTTGAGGGAAATTCAGTCCCAGCTACGCCTACCCAACCACAAACTTATTCACGATGTCTGTACAAGATGGAACAGCTCTGTGGACATGCTGGAGAGATTCTGGGAGCAACATCCTGCTCTGTTGAACGCTATGCTGTCGAGAAGGATCAGGAGGGGAGAGGGCCTGTTAGCAGTGAATGAGGACGACATGACTCTGATCCAGGAAATCATCAAGCTGATGTCCCCTGTCAAAGTGGCCACCACACTTTTGAGTGAAGAAAAAAGCCCAACCATCTCAATGATCGCCCCAATACAAGCCAAACTCCACAAACACTTCTCCGAAGACAACACTGACCTGCCAATCATTGCAGATATGAAGCAGCGCTTCAGACAAGATTTTTTTGATCGTTACTTGGATCTCCAAGAACTCCTCTACAATGCATCGGGCCTTGATCCCAGATTCAAAGACCTGGCTTTCCTTGATGTGGACTCCAGAGACCTCATCTTCATGAAAATAACATCTGAGGTGGTGAAGATGAACGAGCAGGTAATTTATTGACTTTTTTTCCTTTTACTTTAGGCCTATAGAATGTGACCACCTCCCTCCCTGTCTCTGTCTCTGTCACTCACTCACTCAAACACACACACACACACACACAATAGATCTCTACATTTTTATGTTCAATTTGTCTGTATAATATGTACAGTGTTATGTTTGATTTGGAGTCTGGTCAAATGCTATTATATTCTGTGCTAAGACTTGTTATTTACATTTTGACAACAAAATACTCTTTTTGATTTGGATTGTCAGACAGGAGACAGTGCTGCACTGTATGAAGGAGAGGCAGATGAGGGAGGCAGCGACGGAAGCCCCAGCAGGGAACGGAGAGGTGTGTGTTGACTGTGTATGAGTAATTGACTGTTCATTAACAGAGACAAAAAATACTTATTTATTGGTCCATGGGCATGGAGATAATCTTTTAAATACAGCACAACAGATGTTGACTCGTATGTTATCATTGTTAAACAGTGTGTAGTCTTGTGTTGTGTTGACTGCTCATATTGTTCAATATACTAATAGTCTTGTACATGTCTTCCTTAGATGATGATGCCTCGCCCTCTCCTAAAAAGAAGACTGCCATGGACCAGCTGTTTGGAGAGTTCATCACCACAAGAACGCCATTGAAGACCATGAGGGAGAAAGCTAAGGATGAAATTTTAAAATACAGAGAGAGAGATTCCTTAGAACTAGGCGGTGATGTGTTGCAGTGGTGGAAAGGGCAGGTGGACCTGCCACTCCTTTCAGCTTTAGCTAAGGATTACTTGTCCATTCCAGCAACTAGTGTGAGCTCTGAGCGTGTCTTTAGCAGTGCAGGGAATATTGTCACTGCCCAACGTAGTCTCCTGCACCCTGACCATGTTGATCAATTGATCTTTCTTAAAAAGAATTTGAAAAAGACCCATCTGGGTTAAATGTTGGGATTCACTTGTCTTAATTTACATATGGGGAACTGTTACTCCCTTGTTATGATCATTTGTTCAGAATGATTAATCATTTTACAGAGGCACAGAGGTAATGAGTATACCACTTTTGAAACGTAACATTTTGAACTATATTTCAATAAGTAGACATGTTATTTTCAAAATGTGCACTGAGTAAATGGAAAATGACATTTCAGTTAGATTATTAACCTTAGTTTGCTCTTCAGATATTGTATGCACATTTTGGACATACCATTTTTACCTATGCACATTTTGGAAATTACTTGTGTGCCTATTAGAATATTGTTCAAAATGTTGCTTTTCAAATGGGGTGTACTTGTCAATGGTGTGCATTGTATATTTGGGGGAAAATGCGATGTGTCCCTGTGTTAAGTTTTTCTTTTAGTTTTTATAATAGATGGAATATCCTGGCCTGCACCTTTTGTATAAGGGCATTTTATTTGTTTTACCTCATGTATAAACTTCAAGCACTTTTTTAAAGGCTTAACTGGAAAATGTGCCTTTGTGCCTTTGCTTTAATTGTTGGACAACATGCACTTCAGAGAAATCTTATTTTTGTTTGAAGTTTACACTTATAAAGTTTCAGAGAGACAATCACTCTCTAATTTGCACTTCCTTTGTTTCAAAATAAAAGGCACAGTTAGCTTGCGTGCCATAACTTGAACTATGTAGTCCATGGTGTACTTTTCTTCTGCATTGCATCGCATCGTATCGCACTGTATCGCAGCATTTTAAATTTAGATCGTTCTGTATCACACCGGATCGCAGGAGGTTGGAGAATCGTATCGAATCTTATCACTAGAAATTCCATGAATCGTGAATGTATCGAATCGTTGGCTGTGTATCGAGATGTGTATCGTATCGCCTTGGTGGTGAAGATTCCCATCCCTAGTATTTATCCTTTGCAGTGGAGGTAAAAAGAGGCGCGGCTTGTTACACGTCTTGTTTTAGTCTACAGCCGGCGCTCAAGCACCACCTAGTGGTGAAATACTGCTTATTACTCCTTTACAAAGGTCAAAATAATTTTTTCCCCCCATGAAGTTAAATCATGGATGGTTGGACCAGCTGACCGATCGTCACACACTGCCATCACACATAGATTTAGCTTTAGAAAAAAAACCTGTTTGGTCATGGAGAAGCCTAGCCAGCCTTCAGATCTCAGTCCTACAGAACATCTGCAGAGGAAGCTTTGAGTTACCAAGCAGTTACCAAAAGCCCTGAAGGAATCAGAGTTTCCACACAGAGAGGTGGGACACATGTGGAAAGGTCACTTGTAACCAGTGATGTGGGGATTAAACTCTCTTAATTTCTCTCAGCTACAAAAAAATATAATTAATAAAAACACATTTTTATTAAATGGCTTTTATGTTCATATTCTTGCCTGACTAAATTTATTTTTTTAAATTACCCCTAATATTTCTTTGGCTGTTAAGTTAACTCAGCTGGTTTAAAATCCAAATAAACTAACTTAGACTCTGGGTCAATGATAAGTTAAGCGTAAACATTTTAACAAAACTCCCAGTTCACAGATAATATGTTTACTATGAGAAGAAAATACCTACATATACTATGGCTAGGTTTGTCTGCATGATTATTTACATTTTGTTCTAATCCAGCGCTTGGGACTTTGGTTTAATTATGTTGATGCGGTCCTTTAAAAAGATACCATTACCCTCTAAGCATTGTATCTAAACTGTGCACACACGGCCTGGAAATGTTCCTTTGCTCAACGTATCCCGTCCATCTTTCTGAGCAAACAAAGCTATTTACTGCTACTCTACTCACTGCAACTTTCTATCCCTCAGGCATGTAATTTCACTCTGTGATGGAGAACATGGTTTCTTGTTTGTAGTGTAATCTGTGTGTGCATTTACTACGTGTTCCTTTACGCCCTGAAGGTGCGGCAGCTCTCTGCCAGTTCCGTCTGCAGAGCCTGAACAAATGCATCAGAATAACAAGAAAATCCTTGATATAAATAACAGTCAAGTCAGGGCCATATGATGCGAACTACCTTCTGTTTTAATTAAAGATGCCATTCTATAGGTGGTTCGTGAAACAAATAGTCCAGGTTTATTCAGTTCAGCTTTGCTGCAGGAGCAACGCAGGTAGCAGAATCTGTTCTGAAGGATAGGAGCTTTGGTCATTTCCAGAAACGTCACTAAACACGAGTCATTATGCTTTATTTTATTTTTTTTATTACTCACCATTTTTTTATTTGCTTTTAGGCTGTACGACCTTCCTGTTATAATCCTCCCAGTTTTTGACTTTTTGTCTGCTAGTTTCTTACTAGAGGATCTATCATTAAATGACCCGGGTGTGGATTTGTGTTCCATTATGAAATAATTGAATTGTTAAATAATGAAAGGAATTGTTAACTTTTGCAAATGAAGTTCATAGGCTCTCAGATAAGAAGCTATATTTCTAAATGGACAGACTACTGCCAACTTAAGTCCCCTCCAGATCCTTCTCCCATGATCGACACGTGTTTAAGCCTCACAATCAACTCTCCTTTTGATCCGCTGATATTTTGCCTGATCCATTTTGGAAGGAAGTCATTAATCTGTCACCACTATGAGTTAGAAGTGGTAATCTGGGAACGCACAAGACACCAAAGACTACTACTGTTCACTCTGCAGATGTACACAGAACGGAGTCCTTCATTTTCCATCTAATCTGAAAGATGTGATGCTCAGCAGAATCTTATACAGATCATGACCTGCTGAGGAGCCCGACTGTTTAGCTTGTGTTTAAAGCACTGAATGCATTTAGACGTTTATCGTCACTGAACGAGGATAACAACATTTGTTTTATTTCATTTATCATGTTTATAGCCCTTTACAACTGCCAGAAAGGCAGCCAAAGTGCTTTACAATAAAATCATAAAAATATTAATAAAAACAGATAAAACAAAAGAGATAAAATGATGAATAAAAGCTAGAAAATGTGGCATAAAAGGCTTAGGTTTGGATTTAAAAAGATGACAGAGACTGAGCGGCGATCCAGAGAGAGCTGGGTGCACAGCTGAAAAGGTCCGGTCAGCCAAATGTTTAAATTCACTTCTGAGAACATTCAAGAAGAAACTCAATAAATCAGAGATGTAGGATTGGGTCAGACCATTAGGGGCTTTAAAAACAAACAATAAAAGTTTAAAACGTACTGGCAACCAGTGGAGGGAGAACATAATGGCGAACTGATGTGATCTCATAAACCATATGTAAATGAACCACAGCACCAGCCAATCACAGACTGGTCTTTTTCATCCAATCAGAGCATTCCTTGCAGATACTGCATTTGGATGCATACCCAAGAAATAAAAGTATGTAAGTCACTTTTGTTAAAGAAGAAGGTGGTGAAAGCTCGATTTAACTACTGAATCAACTTGTTTTATTTAAAATCCTTGTAAAAATCACCCCCAGATTTCTTACAGGATCCCTCAATTAAAAATTCATAGCACTGACATCATTCTCGCCGAACAGAATGTGTTTGGTCTTTTGTTCATTTAGAACGGTACGTTTTGGTTTAACCGTTGTTTTACTGCAGAGATGTGACTGTTACCTGTTACCAACGCAGAGCTCAGCCCTAGGGAAGCCCCCCCACCTCTCCCCCCCAGCTTATAGCTGCATGTTGTAAGTCACACTCTTCTGATTCTGCGATCACAGCTACATGATCTGTGAGCTCATATGGTCCATGATCTGGGCGGTTGTTCTGGGCGGATGTTCTTGTGCGATGTGAAACAACAACGTTATCCAGGATGGGGGGGTGGGGGTGGGGGTGGGGGGGGCGGGGGGGTGGGGGTTGTGGTGGTGTATTTATTACAGAACTCTGATGTAAAAGACGTTTTAAGGTCCGCAGGTAGTACAATGGTATGTTCCCAATTCAAAATGGGTTAGACGTCACACTGATGTTTTGTTTTTTTAGGTCAATGTTTATCATGGTGTCGTTTGACTATTCGCCCTCTTTAAAGTAAACTGTACCAGTTTAAAACCCCTGACAAATATTCCATTTAATGTATTGCTGTATTTTCTTTTCAGATCTTTTAAAGGGAAGTTTCCTTTTAAAACCAAAATACTGCACTTTATTTTTAAAAAGACAAAATAAACAAATCAGTTGATTGCCAAAATTCTATTTATAAAGATTGAAAACTCATATTGGTTTAAAGTTTAATTTTATTTTGTGCTGTGTGCTACAGGTAAACGGACACCACTTCCTCTCACACATCCTCCTCTATCTCACCACCCATCTCCTTATCCTCCTAAACTCAGATAAGACAACGTATGGGCGCATGGATCCTTTATATTTCCATATGACTTTATGACATAAATAGTTTATAGATTTCCAGACGTCTAGTTTTTCAGCCTGTAAACTGGGTGAAAATTGTAATCTGTTGGTAGACATTACAATAAAATAAACAGTAGATGTAATAACAGGCCTACACTGTAGGAATGTAACAATGCATCGATACACATCGATATATCAATTCAGTGATTAACGATCCAATTACATCGATGCAAAAAGAAAATATTGATCCATATTGTCATTTTTAAGCTGCACCTTTGTTTTGAAATTCAAAAAGACTAAGACTAAAGTGAACAGGTGATCTATTATTATAAAATGTAAATTTAAATGCAAATTTTGTTTTTGATTTAAACATATTTGAGGGTTTTTGCTGGTTAATATCAATGTAAATGTTATTGTTAGATAGGCAGATGATATCGCATCACATTGATCACACCGATAATAAATCATAACAGACTGTAATATCGGCAAATATCGTGTTGTCATCCAAACAAATCGATATAAAAACATATCATGATAGAGCTGGTGATTTATACTCATATAGGATTGCATTATAATCTCTGACCATCATGTTTTTTAAGTTCTTTTTTCAAGTTTAAAGGTGAACCTCCATTCTTGTCTCAATAAAATAATCCTCGCAGTAAAAAGCTGCGGTAATGGAGATTAACATGGCCTATAATAATGATTATTCAATAATGTTTATAGTGAAGACAAGTATTGTTTTATTCTAAAGTAGATAAAAACTATCTCTTTAGAATTAAGGAACATCTTGTTTCTTGCCTTGTTACAGTTTCAAGTAGAAAAAATAAGTGCTTCGGGGGTGTTGTGAACTTTTTCTGATATTCACCTTTAGGGCTTGGAATAGTTTGTAGCAGCATTACCAATGCGTCGACGTCGTTATGATGTCGACACGAATCAAACGAAGCAGGCAGACTGACATGGCTTCACATGTGCCACATCAAACGACATCAGTTCATTTGACAGTTTCCCCCGCGGCACTCTGGCACATCTGCATATGCACCAGTGGGAAATGGAACTGCTTCCAACAGCTGTTAAAGATGTTTAAACTAGTCCACACCAGCATCACCCCCTCTGAAAAGACGGCAGTCATTTTCTCACCACAGTTTTAGACTTTGCTAAAATTTGCTGAGTGTGTGCGTTCAGTGACGCCCCCGCTTCACACTGACTTGCACACGTTCACACCTGGCAGATGCCTGGCACAACCAGCCTTTTTCTTTTATTTGCATCACTTCACAGCTCTACCATTTAGGATGGAGTGTTATGTTCAGGCTCAGCTGTACCTGCAGGTGGAAATAGTTCTGCTTTTATCTAGATTCATACTAAATCAATTCAACATTTCTTGTCATTGGACTGCTAAGAAATGCTTTATTATTTCCCTCAATATTCCTCATGAGCATGTGTTGATGCCTATGAAACCTAAGTATTTCTTTATAATAACGGAGTAGTAGTTTGACACTCAAGGTTTGCAAGTTTTTGTGGGAACAAAAATAAATGAATAAAAAATATTGCTTCCCCTGAGCTCTCACTTTGGTTTTAAATATGCCTTGAAGTTGTGTTCTGTAACCAGACCGTATATTTGCATTTTTCTGCTTGCACTAATTCTAAGTAATACTGTATTAGTAACTGTTCTTCACTCTGCAACACTTTCAACCCTTTTGTTTTCCTTGGTGTGGTTTCCTTATGGTTGCAATTGCAATGCCTTCATCCTCAGAAGGCTACATTCAGGTCCACCTGGTACTTTCTCATCCTGCCATGTTGGTGTATCTAAAAAAAAAATCTGCAAGGGTCTAAATATATAGAAAAATTTGTATTTTGTGAAACACCAAGTCCTATGACATAAATCTTTGTATCTCACTTATGATGCACCCCTGTTTTGTATTGTGCTTCTTTGCTGGAATGAAGGGAAATCTAAAAATTCCATACTGCATCAAAACAAAGTTACTTTTTGGGATGGTTCCACTATGGTGCAGTCCCTCCAACCTGTATAAAACCTATTAGCTGAATTCACTGCCATGTCAGCCACTTCATTTACAATGCCAAAATGAGTGAATCTTCATCAGGGGTGACAGAGCGTCTGCATGGCATAGCAAAACATGAATTATATTGGTAGAATATTCACCTTATTCAGGAAGTCAGAATGGTCGGTGCCATTTTGTCTCGCAACCTCCGGTTAGCCAGTTTTGATGTTTTGGTAATAATTCTAGCCTTGGTTGCTACTCTCTCTTGTGGTGAAATAATATAGCAACTTTTAAAATCAATTAAGTGCCTGGATTTTGTAGGATTTAAGCTTTTAGAATGAGACACAATGCGAGCGTTTTCACACTAGTCAGCTGGAATTACTTATAACTTATAACTGCCCTAACCTTTGCCCCTAAACATAGCAAACCACAAGACAGGGACCTGAGATTACACTACTGCTTATTAAGAGAAATGTTACGTAGTTGACATAATAATTGTAGTAATCATCAAGTCCCATTTCTTTTAAATAAACATACCTTGGACAGTATTACAGCGGCGTGACTGCATGACCGTCCCAGCCCAGCGATATAGGATCATCCCATGGTCTCAACCAATAAACTCCGGCTGTCACCAACACAAAGGGACTAGATTTCACGGTTTGTGCTGGACTGTGGAGCATTTTTCACTTGTGTCCCAGTGTCCCACAAACTGAAACAATGCCCCGTACATGGGTTTGGTTCGGAAAAGTCCGAAAATTATTCCACGTGCCCTTTTTTAGAAAGAAAACAGAGCTGCAGTCACTGCTGACTAGAGCTGTGTCGGCTATCAGTCAAAATATGCAGCAGCGTCTAAGACCATGAGCAACTCCAGCGGCTAATGGATGAGAGGCGGAGACGGGGAGTACAACCTGGACAAGTCGCCATATCACAGGACTAAAGTTTAACAGTTTGATTAAACTGTTTCAGCTCTTCCTCTACTGCTCCGTTAACTCTAACTGAAGCAGCAATTAAAGATGCCCACAAGCTGTGAAAGAAGCCGAAACGGCTATGCAGAAGGCGGGATGTAACTGAGCTCTGATCCGACCGCGCTGAATAGAACTTAGGAAATTCTTTAGTAGTGTTTGGGAAAAAAAACGTTTAATTTGTTCAAAGTACTTTACAACAAAATTAAGATGTTGATTACATAAAAAGACTTGTTATTGGAATGATATCCACTTGCACATGAGAAATCAGACAAAATACAATAAAAAAAGACAAACATCAAATTCTACTTGTACAGTTGTTCTATACCAAAGGATGTTACTGTATGTCTTTCCTCCTGCCTCAAAGACTGCCGCAAGAATCATAGCCCACAACCCCCAGTGGACATTTAGTGGCATTTACCCCCCCCCCCCCCACCCCCCCCCCCCCCCCCCCCCAATCTGCTCCACTGGGTTCCTAATCAGAAGGACATCAGGCAACACAACAAAGTCCAGCCAAGTTCTGCCTGTTCTTTAAGTTAAAAAAGGAAAGCTTAAACAAGTTATTATAAACGTTGCCACTGTACTCCACAAGAACAACGACTCACATTTCCGTCGTTTTACTTTTTGCAAAACACAAACAGGTTGTGAACTTGCAGTTGGTCCAAGCGTGGGATATGGAGGTGGGGGTATGACAACCTTTACGGTCGAGCTGAGAGAATGAGCACGACAACAGGTACGGGGAGGTGGTGGAAGAAGTAAGAAGGACAAAGTAAATTACGTGGTTATAACAGTTTCAGAATTGCTGGCTGTGGAGCGTTTGAGCCATCAAGGTAAGCTCTGGGGGAATTTCAAAACACTGCAGAAGCTGTGTTACAGAAATAGTCTGTTATTTGCAGCCATAGCAACACTGAAGCTAGAGAATAAGCTGTTAGAGGTAAACTGAACTAAAGACTGGCTCAGTCTGAAGTGGTCATTTCATTTCACCATTGTTACTTTAATGGGGTGCTTTAATGAGAAATCCTCTCTGGTAATTTTACAGTTAGATTCAAAGCTCTTTTCATATGAGAGGAATGATTACTTTCACTGCATAATCAAATATCTGCACACCAGTTTATAGAGCAAAATGTACAGCTTTATATGTGCACTATATGCTTTACATCACACGTGCTTATGCAATAAAAATAAGTTCATTTAAAGTAGCATTACTGTCACAGCTGTCGAGTTCATGTTGATGCCACTGATCATACTGCTTTTTGGAGAAGTTTAAATTGCATTTTGCAAAAAAAACTATTAAAGTCAATTTATTTCTCAAACAGAGGTAGGCCAATAAAATAACTTAGTCTGTTTGCCATTTTTTATAATATTGGCCATCAGCCTTTCCTGAACATCCTTGCCCAATAAATAATTTGTACTGCACAATCTCTCCCCTGAGAGTTTCTGGAAGGTTGAGCAGATCTGTAAACTCAGCTGAGTGTCTATAGTAGCTGCCTTATTAGCTCTCTCATATCAACCATCTGGTACATGTCCCTCATACCTAAAGAAACTGAATAAATTAGAATTAAACGCAGAAGAAGTAAACTCACACATACTGGCACAAACTAAATCATCAGGCAAACAAAATAAAAACGACTCTGACCAAACCTAACCCTGATGCTTGGCAGATAAAGATTTTCTTATTTGTTTGCATCCCCTGTCCATAAAAAGAAGGAAAATACTTTCAATTACGTAGTCAGAGAGTTTTCTGAGCTGTGTTCATACACAGCCAACATATAAATGTCATTCAGTTCAATTCAGTTTTATTTATACAGAGCCAATTCACAACATATCATCAGATCTACCAAAACCACCGTATTTGATACATCCATTCTATTACGGTTATACAAACAGCCAATAAGCGTAGATTCAGTTTTGAAGTTCAAAGCAAGCAAAACTATGGAGGAGAAAGGAGATTTAAATGACTTTGAACGCGGCATGGTTGTTAGTGGCAGACGAGCTGGTCTGAGATTTGCAGAAAGAGCTGAGCTACTGGGAATTTCAAACGCAACCACCTCTCAGGTTTACCGTGAGTGGTCCAAAAGAGAAAATACCAGAACAGAAGGAGCGGACTGCTTTGAGATGATGGAAGGGAAACAACAGTTTAAATAACCACTTGCTACAACTGAGGAATGGAAAGCACCATTGCTAAATGCACAGCAGACTAAGCCTTAAAGGTAGATGTGCTGCAGCAGCCAAAGAAGCAGCACGTCTAGCGCTTTATGACGAGGATTTTGCTGCTGGTTGATTGAAACAGTTTCAAAAGGCCAACCTTATTTTTGCCCTCTTTCATTGTTTTATAAAAGCAGTTTTATGTCACACGACTTTATCATGCTGTGTTTAATTTGTTTTGAAAGTCGGGACCCAGATCTGGAAATGACACTCCAGCCGAGTTGAGCGTGTTCTAGATGTGAATCAGAAAAAACAAGCAGCATGTGCTAATTGCTGTGGGTCAGTGACCAGGCTGACTACTCTCAGGATATACAAGCCAATAACAACATATTTCTCTCCATTTTGTGCATTCTAACATTAAAGTTAATTGCTAATATAAGAGATTATGTAATACTCATTTAGGGAGATAAAAAAAAACATCAGAAATTCAAACAAACCTTTTTACTTCTGCAACAAATTGGCAGCCATATTAGATATTGAACTTAGGGTGCTAAAGGACCTTCAAAACTTTCCAAGTCAAATTCAGACCTTTTACCAGCGTTATATTTGCTTTTCCATCTGGGAACTTAGAAACTGTGACCTCAGAGTGCAAATCGAACGCACCATCTAGCCAGCACATTTCTTACATGACTAACTTGTCATTTGGCTGTGTGGGCACGCTGTGGCGTTCTGCGATAGAACGTGGCTGTGGAGGTTATTTATTTGTCTTTTTTGTTTGTGCGTTCCTCAAAGTTGGAGGAGCAAAGGTCATACCAGACTTTGCCTTCCTCTGCCTTTGGCTCTGATTGGTTTGTACGAAAGCAGCCGTCTTTAAAAAAGAAAAAAAAAAAAAAAACACTCCAGCTGCACCTTTAATTATTTGTCATTTAAAAGATGCATCATTACTTTATTTAACCTCAGAATATTGTTTCCTGCTCTGTTAAACTAAGGTGGCACAATTGTATTTGCGTACAAACAAACCTTCTGCATATGCTCGGTGCTGATTTCTGCACATGTAGCCGTAAACGCCTACCAGCAGAGACAAAAGCAGAAAACACCTGTTGCTATTTATTTCCACAGACACTGTTAGCTTTCTGCCTTCCGTACTTCACATTAAGATCGCAGTTTATTTAAGACATAACACTTCTTTTATGTTTCTTCTCTGTATAGAGAACAAACTTCAAATTGCCCAGATTACAAACCCTGTTTGTTTTAAATACATTTGAGTGCTTTGTTGAAACGTCCTTGAATAAACATAATGCTTTTAAGTGGAGATGAAATGTTGCATTCTGTCCACCTCCTGCATGAAAATTACCTTCTTCCCTTGCAAAGAAGGACAGGAAACTCACTAATTTATCTTATATTATTTGTCTGTTTTGTCAGTGTGATCATAGTCACAGCAAGGCTTTGACTTACAGCAATATATCCAAATTAAATATAAAAACCTGACAAAAAAAATTATTTGGTATTAATTGGAGAAATATTTACAATTTAAAGTGCATATATACTAATGTATGACAACATAATTTGAATTGAATTTGACTTTGTAAAGAGCTTGATATGAAATGTATCTGAATTGGTGCTATATAAATACAATTTAACTGAATTGGAATTGAATAAGGTGCCCTGAGCTCTTATTTAACTCTGCTATGTCTGCAAAAAGCCTCAAATTAATTTCATATTTATTGCATATAGCATACTGTCACACTAACTGATGAGAAAAGTCCAACCTTTAATATGAGCAAAGTTATAGATATGGTTAAAAAAACATAAAATAAAACAAATGTAATAGTACCACAACTGCTGGCTAGCAATTACTGTTAGATAATGTAACAGAACCAATTCTTTTAATTTATTCTTCATCTGTTTAGGTTGTTCAGAGTTTGTTGGAGCTTTAATCTTCAATCCATAAATCTCTTTGCCGGTCTTCAAGATGGGAAACACAGGAGAACTTTAAGTGGGACATAGTGGCTCATGGGTACAATAGTTGTCTTGCAACCTGAAAGTTGTGGGTTCAATTCTATCCCCCATCGTCTGACATTGATGTTCCCCTGGAGTAAAACACATATTAGTGTGTGAATTATTTTAGTTTAGTTTAGTTTATTTCATTCAAAAATAACTTTACAATTCATACACGCAACACTAGCAAATAAAGGTATCTTGAATGAAAAGGAGCAGAGAGAAGAGCAATCTTATGATATCTGCCCCTTAATTTATCTTACAATAATTGTGCATCAGTTCTGTTACTTAATCTTTTTTTTTACTGTATTTACTTCCAT
This sequence comes from Fundulus heteroclitus, assembly GCF_011125445.2. Taxonomy (NCBI): domain Eukaryota; kingdom Metazoa; phylum Chordata; class Actinopteri; order Cyprinodontiformes; family Fundulidae; genus Fundulus; species Fundulus heteroclitus. Next base: position 43,218,339 of record NC_046363.1, read on the forward strand.
CTTGTCATCTTGTCTTTATCCATATTTCTTGTAATTACATTTTACAGTATTCAAAATATTATATAGCATCATTCAACTCAACTCAAAGTGCTTTACTCAGAAACAAAAGAAAACATGTAAAACACAAAAACCTTTCTGCTTCAAAGAGCATTGTATAGAAAAGAAACAAATGCTAAAATGCAAATTTATCTTAATAATATAATATCATTATTGATTATCAACTTGGTCACAGACCACTAAATTATTCCATAATTTCATATTTACTCAATACACTTAACTTAATAAACATTTTAAATTTTACTGATAGCAGACCATGCTTCCAGTAACTTACAGGCTTTTATGATCAGGATTGTCTCTGCAAAGTTAAAAAAGGAGGCGGCTGTGATGTTCTGTTGGCTTTAGCTGCTTCGTCGGTTGTTTTATGGCTTACTTTAATGAACAGAGCGGCTGTGGATCAATAATAGGACTGGAAGATAAACTCTGGTGGTTAACGGCTTTTAGCTGGGCTGAAAATCTTTAAACCGTTCAATTACTCAGTCAGCCAGAATAAAAATTTAAATCTGCCAATGGCTTTTAATTACTTCATAACAGTAAAGATGAGTCACGTTTGCTTTAATTGTCTAAATAAAAGAGGATATATATTGTTCTTCTTATTATAACCTAATGTGTGGTGTTTAGACGTTCTAGATTGAAATGCATGTCGTATAGCCTGCCTGTGTCAAATATGGGTAGCATTACTAATTGAATGTGAAGGTTTGTTTTTATGCTTATTATTATTCAAAATCTATTTTTGTTGCAATTTTTTTCTCCTGGCATGTAATATTTACGTGTTTGAAACAAAAATGTTCATTAAGCCATTTACTCATATGATCACTGAAAAGACATAAAAAATATAAAGTGTCACATATAAAAAAAAAAAATCATAAAACCATTTTTTAGCATTATATGCTGGTGATAAAGCACTTTATCTGAAGCCATGAGGATCATCTCTTAGGTTAATCATGACTGCATCATTTAGCATGGAATAAAATTCACATTTTTGTATGCCATAACTTTTTAGTTTTGCTCCTAAACTCCAAATATTAACAAGACCAATAACTTCTGAATCATAATCACGGGTATTTTGAGGAAATGGTTTAGGAATAAATGGATTAACATGCATTAAGCTCTTTGTGGTATTGCTCTTTCAGCGTCTTTATTTCTGCTTCTTCACTAATAATTAAGGTTCATTTTAGATGCTTCAGATTTGCACTTTAGTTTGGATAAAGTAGGAGACAAAAAAGGAGTGAATAAAAATCCTCACCAGGCAGGTCTGGGAGCATCTTTGAAATTTTCAGGACGACATAAAAAGAGGAACCCCAGCAGGTCTGGACCAGGTTGCTTACATCACAGCATTTCTACCGCTGGTTTGTTTCCAAAGGGTGTGGTTGATGTGACAAAGCTAGCAATATGTTGGTGTTGTTGTGCAGGTTTGCCATATGTAGAATAAAGTTTTCTATTCCTGCCTCAGAAATGAAGAAACCTCGAATATTCTGCATGCACATCTCCGGTTGTCATGACAACTTCTTCTTCTAGCAGAGATCAGAAGATAATTGTGGCCCGTGGGCCTTTAAAGTGACTTTACTGATCAGTCTGGATGTAAAGTGTATCCACTCACCATCTGCTCGTCTACAAAATCATAACTTTCCTGCCTGAAATTAAACTCAACTGTCGATGATGTGAGTGTCGCTGTGGTCGCCTTACAATGTGGAACCCGACTTCTTAAGAAGCCTCCTTCTTTCTTTAAAGTGTGTCTCTTTCTTTCTTTAAGAAGCCTCCTTCTTTTCTTTAAGGTGTCTCCTTCCTTCTTTAAGGAGTCTCCTTCCTTCCTTAAGAAGCCTCCTTCCTTCTTTAAGACCAGCCTTCCTTCCTTCTTTAAGAGTCTCCTTCCTTCTTTAAGAAGTATCATTCCTTCTTTAAGAAGCCTCCTTCCTTCTTTAAATAGCCTCCTTCCTTCTTTAGGAGTCTCCTTCCTTCTTTAAAAAGCCTCCTTCCTTCTTTAAGAAGTC